>NC_142738.1:19402500-19640000 GCF_051943395.1 Hippocampus bargibanti | reverse complement strand
CAGAGCTAAACAATGCGGTGCTAAGCCCCCTGAGTGAGTCTACCATTACACAGGACTAAGAACAGAGAGGAAACGGGTGGGGGAGAGAGAGAGAGAGAGAGAGAGAGAGAGAGAGAGAGAGAGAGAGAGAGAGAGAGAGAGAGAGAGAGAGAGAGAGAGAGAGAGAGAGAGAGACCCCCCCGCCGGATTCATCATTGACTAAAGCAATGACGCCTGACCTTTACAATGAATTAGTTACCATGCTTAATATTGACTGAAATTAGAGTCCGATGCTGAATGTGCCATCCCCGCACTGTGTGCGCTCAAATCCTCAGCTTGCCTGTGATCATAAAGGTTTTCTGCAAATGACAGCATATGGTCTTGGAGATAGGGGAGAAGTGAAAGCAACAATGCTTAAAAGTGTTCCTTAAAAACACAACTACAAGTGGATTCAGCTAAAAAATGCAGGGAATTCCATGTAAAACATGCAGATAGCGGTATATGTGGACAATGTGTCAACAAAACATCTCATGAGATTAGGCCTTGATCCATTTATCTCCACTGCACGGCCAGCAAGAGCACCTCCAACTTGGATGGACTTTACTGACTAGCAGACAGCAACTGGAGTGACAAACTGATGGGAAAACAACACGAGATGGCTTCAGCGTCCTCCCTCCTAACTGCTATGGCAGTAATTTAGGCCCATGATAGCGTGTTAGCAGGATGCCATGACAAGAATGGCATTTACCCAGAGAGCCAAATCATCCAAACCACCAGGTGGAACAGAAGACTATCAATAAAAATACCAGGTGGTAGATCAAATCATAAAAATCACTGGGTGGTATATATCAAATCATTAAAAAACACCAGATGGCATGCATTAACATCTTGTGCCTCCGGAGGCAATTGGTTGAGGATGTGACAAATATAAAATAGAGGGTACTAATTATCCCTACAATGCCTATGATGCCATTATCTTTTTAAAAAGAAGACAAAGTCCTTGTACTTGACAGTAAAATCTGCTGTGCTCTCGCTGACCCTGCATTCCACATCCACCTTCCCTTAAGTGGAAAGAAAGACAAAGCCATACCTGTCACGCTGCTGCTATAATGTGTGAAGAATGACAAAATATATTGAAGATTATGACATGCAGTCATTTGACCATTTCTTTTCAACCCGGCAAAAAAGAAAGCAAAGACAGCAGACAAAATATGAAAGGCATGCTAAAGTGATTCAGTACTTCATGTTCCATGAAGTTAGGGGACTTGCTGGAGACATTAAGATATGATGTAAAGGCTACAGGCATGACATGTAGCACATAAACATTTGCACTTAAAATCTGCTCTTGACATTTATGGCATGTGATTCATCTCTCCATTCTTTGATCTGCATGTTTTTGAATATTTGTAATAATTGTAAAAGGCAAATAACAATAAATAAAGAGAGAAATAAATATAAAAGACAACATGTCAAATCCCTTTCCAACTGTGCTCACTACTCAATGTTGAGGTCCTCAATGAAGGCTGCATGGGGAAAAAAAACATTTTCAAAGATGATAATGCTCAGTTCTGACTGACGTGGTCTGAGAGGTAGTCATATTTATTATTATGCAAATAGTGTAGGGTGCACACTGTGTTGCCATCAGACTGACGCCTGTCTCTAATTTTCCCTTTATGTAGGTAACAGAAGCACCATGACAATCGCGTACTTTGAACAATCACTAC
Organism: Hippocampus bargibanti; assembly: GCF_051943395.1. Lineage (NCBI taxonomy): Eukaryota > Metazoa > Chordata > Actinopteri > Syngnathiformes > Syngnathidae > Hippocampus > Hippocampus bargibanti. The sequence continues at coordinate 19,638,297 of NC_142738.1, read as the reverse complement.
AAAAATAAGATTTTTTTTCATCATTGGAAAAGTAAACATTGAGTGGGCGAATTGATTTCTTGGATTATACACCGTTTTGTGAAATGAAGCCAAAGCAATTGATGCCAAATGTGGTTTGTCATTCTGAAGACAAGGCCGCATCCAATAACGCTTCACAACCGGCATGTAGATGAACATTAGATTTTGTCCTAATAAATATTCAGTAGTATCCCAGTTTGAGAGTTGACATTCCTCCGACATTCCAAAAACGTGAGGCTAATGGGAGACACACATGATAGCAGCAATGCGATTGTGATTTTGCATTTTGTCCGCTAGGGGTCGCCGGTGCGCGTCCCGCTCCAGACTCCCTATGTGGAGTTTGCATGTTCTCCCTCGGCCCGTGTGGGTTTTCTCCGGGTCCTCTGATTTCCTCCCACATTCCAAAAACATGCATGGCAGGCAGATTGAACACTCGAAATTGTCCCTAGGTGTGAGTGGGAGAGTGACTGTTGTTTGTCTCTGTGTGCCCTACGATTGGCTGGCAACCAATTCAGGGTGTCCCCAGCCTCGTGCCCGAAGACAGCTGGGATAGGCTCCAGCAGCCCCCACGACCCTAGTGAGGAATAAGCGGTACGGAACATGGATGGATGGATGGATGGGTACGCCAGCTAGGGTAGATTCCATCACACTTGTCACCATGAATGGGATGTTTACTCTTTTGTGGTTTGCTAAAACTTGGATGACAGTGATCGTACTGCAATTGTTTTATGGTGAATAATGATCCACCATTACTGTCCAGTTAAAAAAGTGTCAGGGGCAGAGCTACAGGGTGGCCATGGGTGGCCAATACCACCCTGGTTCGCTCTGTGGCTGTGGCCACTGTGGTTCGCTCCCTGGTTCCACCCCTTTGGTAATCCTTATCCCAAATGGCAAATAATTCTACCATTTTAAAATAGTTGCAGTGCTCTTAGACCCTTTACTCCCTGGACACTCTGGAGGAGGTGGGCAACAGGAGGATGTAAGCTAAGCTATCACATATGTTGGACAGAGGCTGCCACTCACTCCAGGCCACCCTGACACCACTTGGCAGCTCCTTCAGCCAGACACTGATACACCCGCGCTGCAAGGAGAGGTACCACTTCTCATCTCTGATGACTGCTGTTAGGCTTTTGAATAGAATGTCTTGAAAACTATTCCAGCTCCTGAAAACTTGGATTCACCCCCACTCGCCCATTTTTAATTTGCTTGTATTTATATTTCACATGCTTTATTTGTATTTATTCATGTTTTTTTTGTCTTTTACTTTCCTCTTTTCATCATTCTGCTGCTGTAAATAGCGAATGTGTCCATTGTTAGACAAATATCGGTTTTCTGATCGAAGACCCACCATTTTTTCTGCATTAAACAATTAATCCGAATACAAACTCAAACATACTCACATGTAGACGAACAACCATTCCAGCTTACAATCACACCAAGGGACAATTTCGAATATTTCTTCAACCTGCAATGCAAAATTTTGGAACGTGGAAAGAAATTGGAGTACTTGAAGAAAACCCACGCAAGCACGGGAAGAACAAGCAAATTCCACTATGAGCCTGGCGTGCTAACCAGCTAGCCACCGTCCCGCATAGCATTGATCCTATTATACAAGATGGCATCAGCTGTTTTTTGATCACTTCGCCATTAACTAGCGAATCAGTACATGACATGAATGTGGAGTAGAAATTTTACACAAAAGAAAATGTCATGAATTAAACTCTGCAAAATGTTTCTTTGTACTTTTGTTTGTTTTTGCATGATTTGTTCCCGGTTGATTATGAGTGTAATGGGCATTGTTATGGATTATTATTTGTTTTGACTTCAAGACGTTGCTGAAAAAGTGGCTGACTTTACAGCAGCTCCTATATTTCTTTTTGTATTTATTCTTTTTCCTTTCCATGACTCTGCTACTGTGAATTGGGAATTTCTCCAATGTGAGACGAATAGAGGATATCTCATCTCATCTCATATATGTGAATTTTATTTCAGGAAACCCTCACTGTGGATGGTACGATAAAGAATGACAGACCCATGCAAAGCCACTCCCTGTTGAGGTGTCGTGTTACACTGGTCTTTCAAATGTAGCATTACTGGCTCTGCCCAGGAACATTTCTACTGTTATCAATGGGGAATGCATATTTGCTTAAAGTGATGGGATTCTAACACACAAGTTCTACTCAATAAAAGACTCAAGGTAAAGGTGCAGTGTGGATGTTGTTCAATAAATAAATAATATGTATATTATTAACATTTATGGATTTTAATGTTTAAATCTATTCAAACAGACCCTATTAATAGCTGTATCGTCTCAACCAAACTGTTACCTATAGCTGAAGTAGGAGAAGAAGACTGCAGTTGGCGTTCAATGGCGCTTCCAGTTTCTGCGGCAACCTCGGTTGGCCCATGACGACTCAGGCTTCCTTTGCTGCTGGGCCGGCTGCTTATGTTGGGGTCTTGGTCGGCAAGGCTCGCTTTGCCATCCTCCACAGTAAGGCGTCGTTCCGCCAGGTATGAGGCGCTCTGGTGGTGCTCCTGATCCTTACGCTTCAAGATGTGCTGTGGGGGTGACATGATCTGCCAGCCCGAGTAGTTAACTGCATCTCTGCTGGAGATAAATTTTTGCAGATAGTCCAGATTGGTGGTTCCCAGGTGAGGGTGAAGGTTATTGAAGCCCGATAAAGAGGAGCCCTTAGTATCAGTGAGGGGGCAAAGACTTGGGGAAACCCCAAGACTTAACATCTCACTGACTTTGATGTCAACACCTGCCGCGGAGAGTAACTGTCTGTAATCTGTAGTCTGGTCGCCTCTCTCGGATGTGAGGAACCTGTTGTGAATGTGGGAGATATACTGCGAGTAGAGGTTGCTCTGATAATCTTCTGTTAAAGGATTCATGTTAACAGAATTGTCCTGCTGAGTGGGGAGATGAGCCTTTGAGGCCAGTTTATTCAAGTGGACCTTCATGTGGTTCTTGAGAAACCAGGGTTCTTTGAAGCGACGGCCACAAATTTGACAGCAGTGCTCAAAAGAGTCCTTGTGTTTCCTCATGTGGCCCTTAAGGAACCAGGCTTGGCTAAAGGTTTGTCCGCAAACATCGCAGGGGAATTCGCCACCGGGCTTCCCTTTGTCATTGACCCCCACCGTGGACTTATTTCCTGGCCCTGAATCAGAGGTAATATGCGCCATCTCAACGTGGCCAATCAGCTCCTCTTCTTGAGCGGCAGCAAACTCACACAAGGTGCATTTGTAGGGTTTGTGCAGGATCCTGATGTGACGCTCAAGCTCCTGCTGCTTTCTGAACTTGCCCTTGCAGAAAGAGCAGCGAAACCCAGTGGGTGAAGGCTGGGGCTGGATGCTCTTATCGTGGACCGTGGTGGTTTTAGGAGAGGCGGATGCTATGGGCTGGCTATTGAGGAACTGGTTTGGGGCCTGGGCCCGTTGGGGTTGTTGGAGTTGGGTGATGACAGACGTTTGCTGAGGGCCAAAATGAGCGTCTCGCATGTGCCTGTCCCTGAGTATGGCCCTTTCTTCAAGCTCATGAAGCAATCTGTTCTCCTCCCTAATGCATCCACGGCCTTTACCCAGAATGCCTTGCTTGTGGGTACGAAGGTGTATCTTCAGGTTGCCCTTCTGTGCGGCCCGATGGTCGCAGTAGGGACACTTGAAAGGCTTTTCGCCGGTGTGCGTGCGCATGTGAAGTGAAAGGATGCTGTTAAAGCGAAAACGCTTCCCGCACAACGGACAAGGATACTTTCTGTTCTTGCGATTGTCATCTTGAACAGAGTTTACCTGGGTAACAATGCTTTGATTCGTGACCCTCAAGAACTGCGATAGCTCAACTCGTCCATTCATGCTACTGAGAATTCTTGCATCCATGATTTGATTGGCCAGAAGCGCCATCTGGCGCCTAATTGGGCGGCTGGGTGGACTAATGAATCTGTCCTTTCAGTGTCTGGCTAAAGTTACAAACTAGTGGTCAGGGGTGTTTGAAAGGTCTGCAGTGAACTCTGTGCTGGCTTTTTTGTACTTATTCAGTTTAAAACAGGATGTGGATTCATGCTGATCAGATGAAATCTTGGCTTGTTGAAGCTCAGACCTAAAGAGAGAACAAAGAGATCATTAAGTGCATTCAAAACAAAAAAAGCATTCACAAGCTTTTTTTTAATTCAAAGACTGCGTATATGGATCGCTGTGGAATCTTTTAGCGACTATGTTTGACGTCAGAAGGATGACTTTCTACTCATTAGTAGTCATTCAAATGGCTGCTGTATAATATCAGTGAGGCACTTCAAATAGGTCAGAAAATGAAGCAAAGTAGGTTATAACTCCCCTCATCCTGTGTTAAGTATACCTGTGGTTTTATATTAACACTGGAGACTGTGAAACTGCTGATTAAGTCCGACCACAAAACCTCATTCAAACATACCACCCCTATTAAAGGGTGTCTCGATCTAATGTACTGACACACAATACCGAGGCGGCACAAAAAAAACATCAAAGTCTGACCTCTTCTTACTTAGCCTCTCTTTTGCATTTCTCGAATAACTACCCCCCCCCCCCCCAAAAAAAAAAAAATGGAAAAATAAAAAAGAAAGATAAAAGTAAAAGAGTTAAGGCACAGGAGTACTGAGAAAAAATAAACAACTTAATGATGCAAAAAATGCAAGCTCAGTTGAAGGGGGGAAATGTATTCAAATTGAAAGCATTTTTGAACCTCCCAAGCACCATTCTTTGATTCAACTGTTGCAGCAAAACAAAGCCTCAAATTCACATGCTGCAACAATGGTAGGGGTCACATAAGCGAGGCCTGTGCTGCACCAAAGGGCACAGAACAAAGCCTTCACTGTCCGCACTGAATTAACACAGGCTTACATCATCCTGGGCTGCAACCTCAGTCACTCATGAAAATGATGTACACAAAACCACACAGTTAAAGAGCAGCAACACGAACTGAGCAGCATGACTCCACTCAAGTATTGATCACCAATCAATGTAACCATGCGGAGCTCATCTAATAATATCTGACAGGAGCAAAAATGAATGTGCTTCACATTACTTAGCCTTATGTTCTTTTTTAAGTCAACCTCACAGGTGTATCTGTGCGCTCACGTATTCAGCACCAAAGATTAAAGTCATTTCAACTGCTTTGTATTTTTGCAATGGTTGAACTCTAACAGGAATTATTGGAGTACAATTCTTACAACTATTACATTTATCGCAAACTTTTTTTTCATAAACACTATGATTTGTAATTTTATAACACATGACTGACCACTGTATACTCAATTTCCAAATGATAAACTCATTTATTGCAAAAGTATATACACACCCATGACTGTTATTTACAGGATTCTGTTTGCAATCATCCTGAGCAAAATAAATAAGCAGCGGGTAAGCTGTGAGTGTGGATGGAGTCCAGTCATTGCATGAACCGTGAAAGGACAACCGACGTCATTTTTTTGTTTCCTAACTGACGTCAGAAAAACTTCTTATAGCATCTAAAATACCCAAAACACGCAGTATGATATTTTTAGTCAAATGCTAAACACCAATAAAAATGACTTAAAGTGTCTAAAAAGTACTTTAAAAGTACTACAATTTCAAACCGGAAGTGGCCAATTTCAGAAGGTCCCGCTCCCATGTTCGTGGTGTCACAGCAAGACGTCTTGCCTTGCTCGAGAATCAAAACAATGGCTTCAGATTCGGAGAATATGCTTTCTTGTTACTCATCCAGTTATGAATATGATTCAAATAGTTCTGAAGAGGAAAGCATACATGTTTGCAATTGATTAAAGAATTTATTCTGTGTCATTTTGAGGGGGGAAATGTAGCACCGAATGTGTGTCATCTGGGGGGGGGGTAATGTAGCACCGAAAAGAGGCAGAAGAGGGCGACAAAGCTCCGTGGAAACGGGCTGATTAATTCCTTACAATTTTTGTCAGTGAATATCAAATAGATGCTCGGTGCCACACACAAGGATTCACCATCGCATTATTTATGTGTTTTCCTTCTAATTTCGCCATCAACACAGTTTTCAGACCAAACAAAGTATTGCAAAATGCATTGAGGCGATGCAATGTATGTCCTTCAGCGTTCCTTCAGTGACGTAGGTGAGGACTCGTCACCAACTCAAAACAAGACTTCCGGAATATTCAGCATGAGTCTTAAAACGTAAAATATAGTTATATGCGGTGGAATCTTTGTAAAATACGCTCAGTAGAAGTCATTTGAAGCCATTTTACAAATTATGGACACAATTTGTCCGGAGACGTCGGTTGTCCTTGAAATGACCCAAAAGGATGACATGATGTTGACAGCATTGCGGTATAAAATTTTCACCTGCGTGTGTGTGTGTGAATCTGTCAGTGTATTAGAGTATTTTTTGGATCCGATTCAGAGTGCTTGAATGCTATTAAACATCATTTCACAGCAGCACCTCTCAGGCATTGACGAACAAGGAGCAGGTGCGATTACATGCAGGCAATAACGGAGGAGAAATATATCTCAAATTTAAACAAGCTATGGGAGCTGCGCATTCTGTATTTCTTATCTTATCTCGTTACTTTTTGTGTAACCGTATCAAAAGTTGCCGCATTTATTTGTACTGCTGTCAGCCAAAATAATTTGTAAGCTATTTCATCAGCAAGCAAGTGGAAATGTAATCTTTTAACTTAGTTGCTGTTATATATTGTCAGCTAGCATGGATGGACAGTATTGTAAATCCATAGTGAGGTGACAGCGCTGAAGCACGTCAATAAAATTTATAGATCACAAGAGCATATTTCTTTTTTAACAGCAGATGCAGGGCATTAATAATTTGCTTGGCTGCTGGAGCGGAACACAACACGCACCACAAACAGCTTCTGTAAACTGCAGACTGTAAATGATGCATAGAAATTAAAGCTTTATGAATAAAAGCAATTATTTTTAAGATAAATGGAAAGCCGTGGAAAATCCTGCTCAAGTCAATCAAGTCCCTTTGTGATTTGATGACACAAAATCTGGCAATGAAATTATGTTTCTATGAACTGGATTTGCTGAGGACATGCATACTGTATAGAGGACACTTTGTCATTGTGACTACAGGAACTGAAACTGAGTTAATTATGGAATGAATATTGATTCAGATGTAGACAATGCAATATTGGAGAAATATTTTTGTGCCTCCATTGGATGTATTTTTGTTTGTCAATGAATAGAAAGAGAAGCCCTTGCTATCATATTTTTGGGGAACATTCACCTATTTGTATATTTCAATACTGTGGTCCAAAAAAAAACAAAAAACATCCTACATTATTTTCATGGCAAAATACTAAACAGGTAAGATATTTACTAGACCGGATTGTTTCTTTAATTGGAATAATAAATAATTCCTTTTAACCATAAATACACCCAAAAACTAGTTGCCCACTCAACCAGCTTGGGTGGCAAAAGGGAGAAGATACTTTGATTTTTCACCTGCACAAACACTCAACAACTCGACCTGCTCATCTGCTCACAAATCAGCAGTTGTTTCATTTGTGATTGACACTAACTGGGAGTGGGTATATGTCTGTTGCTTTATCACAAAATAGTATTTCAAAACTAGGAGTAAGCACAGTCTCAAAACGGCCTTACGAAGCGGCGTGGCACAATCCGTCCTGTACAAATCATTGGCACTCGCCACTATTGATGTTACTCCCGCACTCCTTGTTTTATACCACAATGTGCCACTCTTGTAATTCCTCAGCATTATCATGATTAGAATTGCTCAGGTTTTCACACAGGGGTTGTACATTGTGTAACTTAGTTCCTGTTTGTAAGCTGTTTACTGTATCTATAAGGGTATAACAATGTTTGAAGAGTATTTGTGTGGTATATTCATTAATAACTATATTGTACTTGTAGACTGTTATAAACACTTTCAGGGGATCATCAATTTGTCGTGAAAAGGCACTATTTGCTAATCAGTCCTATCCCTTAAGTGTTTATCAGGGATGTACCAGTGACGTGCGGTGAGGTTCATGGCTGGTGAGGCACTGACGTCATAAATGACGTCACCGCTCGTCTCTACTTAGTATTTGAACGGTAAATTCAGCGATTTTGAAAAAAATCCTAAAACGGTGAAGTTAAATGGACAAGAACTTTAAAGTACAAATCACTAAATACATCTAACTGTTTAATTTATTTTTTCATTTGATACTTCCATGACAGCTTTCCATGATGACAGGTGAGGCACTGCCTCACATGCCTCCACTGACTGCACGTCACTGGGATGTACTCGGCAACATATTGACAGACATTCGGACTATTTTTCACTTTCTCTATTTAAAGTGATCAACGCAGGTATCATGCATCTCAGTCGACACAGAGGGAAACACTTCCCACTATACTAATATATAGTTAATGAATGCTGTACTTCTCTGACAATGTTACTCCATTATTCAATTTGTGAAGGTAGAATTTATGATGTAGCTCTTGTATTGGATATCATTGTACTTTGCTCTCAATGTTGTGGTTGCTCAGTGTTTGTAAGACATGTTGCCATTACACTTACAGGAAGTCAATGTTGAAATGTTATGTATTAAATATTGATTAAAATATGGATGACAAAATACCATACGGGGCAAAGCATTACATCACCATCATGTTTTTTTACAATGACCAGACAATCCCCGACAATTTATTTGAAGAAAATCAAAGACATTTGGTCACAGATTCTTCTTCTCCTATTTCTGCTTCCTCTCTTTTTACTTCTTATTCTGATTATTATCAGAATCAGAATCAGAATCAGAATCATCTTTATTGCCAAGTATGTAGGACACACAAGGAATTTGTTTCCGGTAGAACACGCTGCACTAGTATCGTTGTCAAAAAAACTGCTAAGTGGCACTATACAGTTCCATTTTGGCTACTGTTGAAAGAGTTCAAAGAGTTAATGGCTTGGGGGAAGAAGCTGTTTAAATGTCTGCTGGATTTGGTGCGCATGGATCGGTAGCGCCTGCCTGAGGGGAGTAGCTGGAAAAGGTGGTGGGCAGGGTGCGGAGGGTCCAGTAAGATTTTCCGCGCCCTAGTTTGGATTCTTGCAGTGTGCAAGTCCTCGAGAGTGGGTAGGGCGGTGCCAATGATTTTTTCCGCCGTCCTAACTGTCCGTTGAAGTCGGATTTTGTCCATTTTTGTGGCGGCCCCGAACCAAACGGTGATGGAAGAACACAGGATGGATTCGATGACAGCCGTGTAGAAATGTTGCAGCACCTCCTGTGGCAGGCCATGCTTCTTTAGCAGCCTCAGGAAGTACATTCTCTGTTGGGCCTTTTTCAGGATAGAGTTGGTGTTGACCTCCCACTTCATGTCCTGGGAGACTGTGATTCCCAGGAACTTGAAGGTCTCAACGGTTGACACCAGGCAGTTGGATAGTGTGAGGGGTAGCTGTGGTGATGGATGTTTCCTGAAGTCCACCATCATCTCAACTGTCTTGAGCGTGTTCAGCTCCAGGTTGTGACGGCTGCACCAGAGCTCCAGCTGCTCCACTTGTTGTCGGTACGCAGACTCGTCGCCGTCTTTGATGAGACCGATGACCGTGGTGTCGTCTGCGAACTTTATGAATTTGACAGCTGGGTGCGTTGAGGTGCAGTCGTTCGTGTAGAGAGAGAAGAGCAATGGAGAGAGGACGCATCCCTGCGGGGCTCCAGTGCTCGTGGTTCGTGTCGTGGATGATATATTTCCCAGTCTGACCTGTTGTGTCCGTCCTGTCAGGAAGCTGGGGGTCCACTGGCAGATCGTGGGGGACACACCAAGCTGGAGAAGTTTGGGGATGAGGAGTTCTGGGATGATGGTATTGAACGCAGAGCTGTAGTCCACAAACAGGATCCTTGCGTAGGTTCCTGTGTTGTCAAGGTGGTCGAGGATGTGGTTCAGTCCGATGTTGACTGCATCCTCCACAGACCTGTTTGCCCGGTAGGCAAACTGAAGAGGATCTAGCAGAGGTCCGGTGATGTTCTTTAGGTGGTTCAGCACGAGGCGTTCAAAGGACTTCATGACCACAGACGTCAGAGCGACAGGTCTATAGTCGTTCAATCCCGAGGGTGCTGGTTTCTTTGGAACTGGGACGATAGTAGACTGATTGAAGCAGGATGGGACTTCACACTGCTCCAGGGATCTGTTGAAGATTTGTGTGAAGACCGGAGCCAGCTGGTCAGCGCAGACTCTCAGGCAGGAGGGGGACACTCTGTCAGGTCCTGCAGCTTTCTTGATCTTTTGCTGCTTGAAGAGCCGTCTAACGTCCAGTTCGTGGATCTGTAGGGCAGAGGGCGGAGATACGGTAGTTTCTGGTAATGGTGGACAGACCGGGAAAATGGGGGTGTCCATTTAACTCATGTATTTAACTCATCAGCCATACCATTGTTGTACACTGCTTGGGGGGAAGGTAAACGATAATTTGTTATTGCTTTCAGGCCATTCCACACCGATGCAGAGTCGTTAGCGGAGAACTGTTTGTTAAGCCTCTCCGCATAACTTTTCTTTGCGATGTTAATTTCCTTCGTCAGCCTGTTTCGGGCGAGTTTGTAAACTGCTCGATCGCCGCTTTTAAATGCGGATTCTTTCTCTTTCCTAAGCTGCCTGAGTTTGGGAGTGAACCATGGCTTGTTGTTGAATGAGCGGAAGGACTTTGTTGGTACACACATGTCCTCACAGAAACTGATGTATGATGTTACAGTGTCTGTGTATTCATCCAATGTGCCCGTTGAAGTTTCAAAGACGCTCCAATCAGTGCAGTCTAAGCATTCTTGTAGCGATAACTTTGCTTCATCTGTCCATGTTTTAACTGTCTTGACTACCGGTTTTACACATTTGAGTTTCTGTTTGTAAGTGGGAATTAAGTGGATTAAATAGTGGTCAGAAAGACCCAATGCTGCATGCGCAACAGACCGGTATGCGCCTTTGAGTGCTGTGTAACAATGATCTAGAATGTTTTCTCCTCTGGTGAAACAGTCAATATGCTGCTTATATTTGGGAAGTTCACGGTTCAAACGTGTTTAATTAAAATCGCCCAAAATGATCAGGGGTGATTCTGGATATTTTAGTTCGAGATGGTTTACATGGTCCGCTAGCGTTTGTATACACGCGTTAGCATTAGCTTGTGGCGCGATGTACACGGCAACGAGAATAAAGGAAGCGAACTCACGTGGCGAGTAGAATGGCTTGCAGTTGAGAGACAGCGATTCCAAACCAGGGCTGCAGTGTGCGTCGAGCATCGTGACATCGGTGCACCATTCTTCGTTGATGTAGAAGCATAGTCCACCGCCTTTGGATTTCCCCGATTGCTCCGTATCACGGTCGGCCCGAAGGAGACGGAATCCGGGTAGGTGTAGTGCGGAATCCGGGTGGCGGTCACTGAGCCAAGTCTCAGTGAAGCACAGCGCAGCAGAGCGGGCAAACGTTTTATTGGTCTTTGTGAGAAGCAGAAGTTCGTCCATCTTGTTTGGTAGTGAGCGTAGATTAGCGAGGTGGATCGATGGGAGCGGCGTTCGAAATCCACGCTGCCGAAGCTTGACGAGAACGCCGGCTCGCTTCCCCCTCTTACGCCGGCGTCTCAAAGCTCCGTACAGAGCTGCTACGCCGCTCGCGAGCAGCCCCGAAAAACCTTGTAGATTTTGGTGTGTCGGTGAAAATAGTCCAAGAGTGGATTCCCCAATGCTCAGTAACTCTTCCCTCGTGTAACTGAGTCGCGTAGGATCGCAAAAAACAAATGAAAATGACAAAACCAGGAATAATACTAGGGAGCGTGTCACCGAGGCTGCCATCCGCGGCGCCATCTTATTATTATTATTATTATTATTATTATTATTATTATTATTGCTTGTTTACGTTATTTCTTAAATAAAATGGAAATAAAAGAACCTTTCAAATATAAGCATTTAGGTTTGCCAATTCCTCCATCTTATTGCTTGAAAACTGCTTAAATGTATTTTTTGACCCTGAGTCCTTCCCTTCTTGCGTGTTTTTTATATGTTGTGTATTTGTGGTACAATCAAGAGTGAAAAAAGAAGTGTACCCTCTTGGGAGACGTAATGGCTGTTCTTATTGTATCATTGCGATACAGGTGGCGTACGTGTGCCTACTTCAAAATGAAAAAAGCTTACATTTTCTGACTTTCGTGTCTATATGTAACGACTGTTTCATCAGGAATTACTGAAAAGATTCATGCCCAGCTGCCATATATCACGCCCCCTGAGTATCGTTTTAACACACACATAACCAGTCAGCCAGCCAACTATCCTGTGGAGTGTCCTGTCAGAGTGCTGGGGGCAGTGGTAACGCAGCTGCCCACCCTGACCCGGACAAAAGATAGCACCCATACACTTTTTGACAACCAGATTAATGAAAGCCTATAGGAGCTACTCTGTAGGCCCCCCCAAATGCCTGACGGAGATAGAATAGTCTAACCAGCGCCATTCATTACTGCAGAAGCAAAGAAAGAGCACACACAGCACTGACAAACTGGCTCCCTGTGAGTAATAGCTAAAGAACTCATAAAGGAATGCGCACACATTTGTTGTGTCTGCGGGAAATTGATGATTTTGATGAAAACTTAAGAAACATGACTGGAAATCAGCATCTGTGGCATGCGATTATTGGAGAGCGAGCTTGGGCAGCAAAGAGGCGCGTGAGCAAACCCTGTTGCTAATGCAAAACAATTGTGTGTATTTGACTGAGTTTGTGTGGAAAACTTGTTGGGAACGACATGGGCTACAAAGTGTCCAAGGCAGGCTCAAGACCAAAGACTTATTTCTAACTATCTACCTTTGTACTTTGAATGGAAAGTGTTACATTTTTTAATGTGAATAATCGTGCTCATTCGTGCAAGAGGCGACTGTTCTGACTGAGTCAGACAAAGTTTCAAAAGAGGAGGGCCCGTGCCGTGTCCTAACCTTGCTACAGTGTGTCATACATAAACGTTGCATTCATTAGCTTCCTAGGATGCCTGCAATAGCGTTCACAATAAAGTAATACACACACTGTCTTCTTAATACTCCCTCATCAAATACTGTCTTTGTGCAAGCAAGGACACACACGTTCACATGTAATCTCTCTATCTATTTCTCTCTCTGTCTCTCCCTGTCACACACTCACACACACGTACACACTCGAGCATGTGTATATAGAATGTATTTTAAATCACTCATGTGTAAACAGTTGCTGGTGTTTGCACAGGCCACCTGTTCTTCCTGGACACAAACAAAGCTTTTGGCGTAAGATGGGCTATGTTAACAGTACGGCGTGCGTAGGGGATGCCTTGCGCAAGGCAAGCCAATCCACATGGTGCGAGCCTGCATCAGATGGTTGGGCCCCCGCAGGCCCGCTGCCAACGCCAACAGAACTCACACAGATCTCAAAGAATGAATCTTTTTGGGTGGGTGACAACACACTGACATGGTTTGTGCAACTTCCTGTCCCAAGGCAGGATTACCCCAGTAAACTCCCATTGCCATTTCATTTAACTCAGTGAGTGCCTTTGACTGCATTTGCATGATGTGAACGATGCACTTTTTTTGCAAAGTGGCACCGAGATGGTGAAAACGGGGGAAACTGGAGATGCGTCGACTTTCACTTGCCAAAGCACTCTGAGGCACAAAAACAAAATACATTAAACAAGTCATCACAAAACCACAGCAGGAGTCTGGTAATGCCACTTACAGTATCTCATTAAGCTATGGCATCTACAGGAAAAAAATGACAAACAAAGAGTATAATCCAAGGCACATTAACTGGGCTGATAATTCAATGAGCCCTCATTTGGCAGCCATCTTGCTTTCGTGATGGTCTTTTTTTTCCGCGGCAACAAGCACGCACGCGCACACGCATGCATATTCCTCCTCTTCGCCCCTCCCCTCTCTCTTTCAAAAACAACAAAACATCCACCATTAGGCAATGGGGTACCGATGTAATTAGAAAATGACTTCCTTTGCAATCCTAGCTAAGTAGTTTACACACTGTAATTACAGGGACAAAATCATCTTTTCATCATTCCACTGATTGAGCTCATCAACCCAGTGGGATCTCAGGACTGTGCTCAAGCAACATCTGGGCTAAGAGAATTAGCCCCTGAGTTGAGCAGTTCGTACAAGGTGGAAAACGACACATGATGGACAAGATAAAGCCATCCGTTTGCTTTGGCGTGTTTGCTGCTCACATTTACGAAAAAAAAAAACAACTATCCCTTTGAACTACGGTCAGGGGGCAAGACACAAGAACGCAGAGCCCATTGATTGCCAGTCACATCAGCATTGCCCATTCAGGCCATGTGAACCACCACACTAACCTCTGCGGCTTAAAAATGTGCTTCTTTTGGTAAACATGAAACTTTGGAGAGCAAGGTCACCACATCGTGACTATCTCGATATCCCACCTCCAGTGGCATATCAAACTTTGACTCCCCATACTCCAAACTGTCAATAGAAGCACCGGCGCAGCTCGACCTTGGCGCACAACAACTTGCCTTTTCATGAGAATCTCTGTTTATTCTAATTGTGTGTTTGCAGCCTTGACTTTCTATCAAACACGCATGGTGCTGAAGGTGAAGTGCCTTGTCGGCCTGTGTCCTATCTGCAGCGGCTCTGTGTGTTGGCAACAGAGGCAAGTGTTTAATGTGGCAGCTGTTAGCCTCGTGGATTTTCACTAATCACTCTCTCCTGATTACTCTGATGAGTGTATGATGCTCTTAAAAAAATCAAGCCGCAGTGGAAATAAAAAGAAAAAAAAGAAAAAGTAAAATAATTATCATCATCTCCCTAAGTAGTGCAGCTGCACCCGCCTGCAATAATTACAACTAGAACACAAGCAGCTTCTCCCATCACTTACAACCACTTATTATTAGAGGTAACGTTAATTGGTGCGGTGGTGGGTGACAATTCTTCATGGGGTTTGTCGTAAAAAGCCAAACCTTGAACGTTACAGCACATTAGTGGTCTTCAATCCAGGGTAGGGTATTAAACATCGCATGCCAGGAGCGCCAATAGACGGTGCCGAGGGTGTTGTTGATGCCCTATCAGTAGCCCCTTGGTTGCACGGCTGCTTTGCCCTCGCTTCACCCTTCCCCCACTTCGGGTGTCTGCCTGGCAGAAACAATTAACATTTTCATGAAAACAATTCCCTGCCTCCAATAGTCCGATGTAATTTGTTTTCCATCTCTGTTCATTAATCATTGTTTAAATCGGTGAGCCATCCCCTCCACTCTGCCATCTGCACTCAGCTGTGTTACAGATATGACACCTTCCGCCTTAATGGGAGCTGACAGCCAGGAGAGGAGGCCTGTGGAAAATAGCTTCCTGCATGTGCACTTCCACCTCACGTAGTGCCAGCAGGTGAGAAAGGGGCTATCTAATAGCTTCAGATTAGTTTCAAATATAAACACGTTGCAGCCGACAGCACGCAACACTTAAACCTCACTTGGTGTAAAGATTGCAGCAGTGAAAAAGACTGAAAGAGAAGTCAGCCTAACAACACTCACATTCCACATTTTGCCAAAGTTCTTTAACATGTTTTGCCCCCCACTTTTCTCAAGTTAAATTAGTGCAGCGTTCCTACAATATGCTATTGTTTTCCTGGAATTGGGAGCAAGGTTATTAATTATTCACTGTTGTGTTCTCATATCATGAGGCTATGCTTTTCACGGTATTGCCTCATAGATCAAATACTTTGGGCCATGGTACTCGGGCGAATTTCACCAGGCAAAATCCTAAAGATATTATTATTATTATCACAAAGCAGCCATTTGGGAGATTAAGTTTCCTGAAGAGTTAGAGTGGCTGAAAAAGGTTAAGATGCTCTCTGCAATGTTGCCACAGTACGGGAAAGACAAATAACTGTGATTTTAAGCCAAGAGTCTAAACAGCTTAGGCATTTGTTTAGCGAGAGAAAATCCGACTCAGTGAGGTGCCAAAAAGTTCATCTGGCCTGTTGATTTCAGCATGGATTACTGCTATTCAAATCATGTGCTCTGTGTTCAAACAAGTGTGACTGTCAGGGGGGAGAAAGTTGCCAAGCCCAGCTTTTGTCATGTACGCCTATGTGAGTTTACGGCGCCATAATGAGAAAGAGGCTGTGATGATACGCTTTCATGCCCTCCCTCTCCACCCATTTGCCTAATTTTCTCATCACTTTCAAACCGCACACAGTTTTTTCGATTTAAAGATCATCTAAAAGAAAAGGGCGCGGGCTCGTAACACTTGTAGCTCCACTTTGCAGCACAATAAATGATGTCACATGTGGAATGCCTTATTTTGGAGGTGGCCACAACTATTCAACAAAGGAAAAAAGTAGTCGAGTAAATGATGTGCATATTCAAAGCTGAATATTTCATGTTGATTGATCGCACTGACTTCCATCCACCTGCTCCTCCTCCTGTCTCACTGGAGCTGGCATGAGGAGAATTCAGTAATTGAGAGGAGCAGAGCATGGTCTCCCTTTGCTCATATATGACAGATGGGGCATCATCGCTTCAAAGGAGAGCATTTGGAAACAGGAGGAAGGAAGACAAGAGGCTGGTCGGGGAGTGCTTTGAACATGAGACTGTGCCACCACGTACAGGTGACAAGGGTGGAGACACAGAGAATTAAAACATGTCCCTAAAATAAATAATAAACACACACACACACACACACAAACATATATATATATATATATATATATATATATATATATATATATATATATATATATATATATATATATATATATAGTCAGAATACTTTTCTATACTCCCTTAACTTATTTTTTTCATCATGTAAAGAGTTGAACTTTACAAAAATGATACTGTAGTTGAAATAAACTGTTGTCACATATTAATGATTGTGGGTATCGAAGACTAAACAGCTGTAGAATCCCCCCAACTAAGATTTGTACATTCTACTTTAAAGTCGCGATTCTTTAATAAGGGCGTAAAGTCACCCACTTTTTAGAAACGAACAACTTGATGGCGAGTCTTACCTGACTTGGACAGGTGGCGTCAGCTGAAAGGATGGATTGGGCGGATGATGAGCGCCGGGCGCTTTATCGTCAAAAAGCGGAAGTCGGAGAAAGAAAGAGGGGGCTGAGGAGACGGAGAGATTTCCCCCTAAAATAAAAATAAAATAATCATAAAGTATTGCAAATGAGGGCGCAGTGCACCCTTCGCTCTACTTGTATTTCCGTCGGAGAAGAGGAGGCAATGAAATGTTCCAAATGGACTCGTGATAGTTGTGCCTACGAGCCGTGTGTCTCCCTCATCTGGACGCTGACGTGGAAGTGGAACAGACGTGCGCCTTGCGTAAAAATGTGCGGCGGCGGGTCCACGGCGCCTCATCCATCCCCGCTCTCATGCGTCTCTTTGAATACATAATGGGTTATTATGCATGTCACATTTGATCAGGCGAAGAGTCGAAATTGGAGGCGGGATTTTACTTATACGATTTTGGTGCTCTCAATAATGGAATGAAAAGCAAGGTTTTGAAACAATTATCATCAGCGAATTAAACGCGTACGGCAAGTGTGTGATTGAATATCAATCTTAAAAACGGAGGATCCGAAATACTTGGCTTGAATTACAAAACAATATGACCTCAATTCAAATTGTTCTGATTTGACCTGGCTTTATTGATAAACGACTCCCTTTTGCATGGACTGCAAAATCTTTTTTTTTTTTCATGATAACAATGGGTACTTTTAAACTCAAAGTGTCGATCGAGATGGAGAGTGACAAAGTAGAATAACAAATACTTCATTATTCTACAAAATAATATTTTTCAAGTAGGTCAATATCTATATTTAGCAACTTTTTGGATTTAAATGTGTTATCACATGATTTGTTTTTCTTATTATTCCAGGTGTCTTCCCTGGCATACCAGCCATTAGCCATACCTATTTTTGGAGGGGCAGGGGGTACGGAGGTGACAGATAATTTGTCACAGTACTGTACTTGAGTAGATTTTTATTGTATCTGTACATGTTTTTTTTTTTCAGAAAACTTTTATAAGTGTACTTTAGCCATCTGAAACCAAATACGAACTGTTCTCTGACTCGTCCTCACTTTGTTCAATCACCTTATTACTTTTTAATGTCTGTGAATGATGTTGAAAGGTTTACATTGAAAGTATGGTCAACCACAGTAGGCATTTCAATGGATGGATGGATGGATGGATGGATGGATGGATTGATGGATGGATTCAGAGTTAATGTTTGTGTCAGTCTAGTCTACCATGTTAGGAATTGCGCTGCACCTAACCAAGCAATCCATAACATGGAGCTGCCGTGACCTCAACGTATCTGACACTTTAAAAGTCGACTGCAAGTGGCATGCACCTCTATTTTTTGTGCTCTGGAAGTCTGTTTTGTGTGGCAATAAATTTGATCAACTATGCCGCGCATTACTTGATGTTGTGGCAGACTGGGCGTTTTGACTTTCACCCCTAGGCGCATCTCCCAATTTGATTTGAAAAACTAGACTAATTTGTCGACTACTTAAAACCAGATTGAAATGGTGGCCCAGGTGCTGTGACGCCTTTTTGGAAGATTTTCCCAACGTGCGGAGTGCTGAGAAGATTCAGCACTCTGAAGATGTGTGTGGGAGATGTCATTGAATTTTAAATTTATAAATATGAAAATAGTCTGGGAGGAGTTCTCTGAATCATTGTATAAATCAATTCACTAAACAACATGTAAACTTTTAAAAGTACGGTGATACCACAGCTTACGGACACTTTAGCTCACGAACTGTTCGCCTCACGAACATTAAATTTGCGAGCATGTAGTCTGGGCTGACAAACTAGTTTTCGGCGAACGAACCACACGGAGTGCCACGGTGGCAGGCGGACTAGTTTGCGTCACCCCCTTTCTTTGAGTGCGAACATGGTTTGTTATTGAGGAAACATTCGCTATTATGGGACCGAAAAAGACTCCACCACACGCTCGTGTTAAGACGAAGAGGACACAAAACAAAAACTTTTGTTAATTTGGATTGATGAAAAGCAGCGAGCAGGAGACAGTGTGAGTGAGGGTATTATCGCCGAGAAAGCACGGCAACTTCACTCGGATATTATCAAGAGGCAACCTGGAAGTTCGTCATCCATTGACAACTACCAACACAAAGATAACCAAAATGACTTTATTATATAGTACAGTTTATTTCTTTAATTACAATACAAAATCACATTTACATTTATTATACATAAAATAAAATATATATATATATATATATATATATATATATATATATATATATATATATATATATATATATATATATATATATATATATATATATATATATATAGTGTAGTTTTAAGGCTTATTTAGTAGAAAATTATGTTTGATAGGGACCTTGGAACGGATTATTCTCATTTGGCGAACATTTCGCCTTACACACACTTCCTGGGAACCAATTAAGTTCGTATTGTGAGGTATCACTGCATATAGCACTTTGAGGAGATGGCACAAGTGTTGTTGTGGAAGGGACATTGGATCCGGTCGCGGATGCAAGTTGGTCTCCCAATTGCACACGCCATATCCACTAGCTCATCCACAAGGGGAGATTTTGCCGTTTACTAACATAAATGAACATTTCCAACGACAATGTCATTTGTGCACCCCATTAAGTCTATTTCTGTTCGAGCAATCTAAAGCACAGTGTGCATTTCCAGCAGCCTGATTTTATTCAAATGAGGACAGCCACAATGATTGGCCAGAATTGTTCCATCCCACAAAGGGCGCAAACGCTCAGTTACGCCCAATTCTATCAGTGGAAAATGTAATAAACGACCAAAACAAAGAACACTTCCCCCATGCTCATAGTTATACTTTGGTATGCGCTGGACATAAAAATAGGGCCACTTATTGTTGGGAACTTTTTGTTTTGATTACATAAAATTTTTACCGTTGCTAGCTCATGCATTTTTTTGTACAAGCAACAGCTGAGTTCATAAAACAGGGAAACTAATGTGTACAGAGATGTATGTGTTAACCTATGGGACAAGTTATGAGAACAAGTCACTGCTTTATATAATTAAGTAGGACTTTTTGGAACCGTTCATTCTTAAGAACATTCAGAGTTTTTCTGCTAGTATGTAGATATCTACTTTGTTTCCTTATGATGACAATGCTTGCTCTTCACTGTATGAAAAGTGTTTAATTATGTGTAAATGTGTGTACCAAGATAGTAATTATAATTCCAATTCAAAAATATGCCACATAGCACAAAAAAGTTATATGAACACACTTAATCACCAACACAAAGTTTCACATGCACAAAATAGAATGTATATATTTTTATCTGCGGCATTTATTATTGCTGGCTTGATCTATTTTATATCTATTTCATAAAGAAGTCCAATATGGCGCCCAAGTCGGCAGCCGTCAGCAAGTGCTCTCACAAGCCTTGCTTTTTGTTGTTGTTGTTTTTTGTTGTTGTTGTTGTTGTTGTTTTGTGTTTTCCTTTGTCACTTTGAGTTGTAGTGCGTCGTGTGGAACGGATACAGATTGTTTTTGAGCATTTTTGGCACAACATTCATCAAGGAGGAGACTCTGCTGAGTGGTTGCACTTTTCTGGCAGCATGAATATGCCAGCACTGTTTTTGATTTGTGAGGAATGTCTGTGCTATTTGACTGTCATCGCTGGACAGCTCAAACATGCTTTTTTGCACTTGAAATGAGCAGCATTTTCACAGCCCTGCTATGTTCAGCGAAAAGGTTGGTGCTGATGGACAGTCGGCGGCTGGATGAACGCATGGCTGAAGGAGCAGACGATGAGAAGAATTGTTAGCGCAGAGCGGCGATGCGTAAGTGGAACTGTCGCGACTTGGAATTGAAGTAGATCCACGTTGGACTGAATATTTGAGACAGTCTCTTTTTGTCAATGGATGCCACAACTTTGTGTTTGCTTTCAACATTTAGCTTGTAGCAGACATGGAAATTTCAACATGACGTCCCTGATCCACTGAGGGAAAGGATACTTTGATGCTCTCCTCTTTCATCTAGAGCTAATTCATACAACAAAGAGGGTACAGAAAGTGCTTGAGATTGAATGAATGTGTCTTTTGTGTTGTGTCACATTATTTGTTAGTTTTTTTTGTTTGTTTTGCCTTCAAGATGGCGCCACTAGAATGGCTGCCTTGACAGCAGGTCCTATATATTATTTTTTCTACTCTTCCTTTCCTTACTTTCATAACTTTGCTGCTGTGAAATGTAAATTTCTCCATTGCGAGACAAATACAGGAAAGGTGAATCCTCTCCTATTTAAGTTTGTCAAAGAGACCTGTTTCACATGAGTCTGTCAGGTCAACCACAGCACATTAATGCAAATGTCAGTTTATCTGACACACTCAGAACCATGTGAGCACTTTGTTCCTCATCGTAGGGGGTAGGGCTGGGTACAATCAAAATTTTAATGAAAATGTTACTTTTAGTGATACTATATACTTTTTGGGGTTTGGAAAGCATATCTAGATATATATATATATATCCATACATTTTCCAGACCGCTTCACCCTCATTAGGGTCCCGGGCGGTGCTGGAGCCTATCCCAGTCGTCTGCGGGCACAAGGCAGGGGACACACTGAAATGGTTGCCAGCCAATCGCAGGGTATACAGAGACAAACAACCATTCGCTCTCACAGAAGCTCTTAAAGAGTTTGATGTTTCTCTTTATTTGTAAGTAGGTTCGATGTCAGATCTTCCAGGCAGATGATGCGCAGAGCTTGATCGTGGCGTAGAGTCGAGCAAGTCGTGCTGTGAAACTCCGTGCGATGCTGTGCAGGTCTCTGCGAGCGGTGCGTCTGACTGGGTCTGAGTCCAAGATGAGTCTGAATCTCCCTGTCCCACGACAGCTGCTTTTATACCATTGTCAAGCCTGTGATATGCGTCAGGGCGAGACGCACATCAAGGAGATCAAGGAATTGAAAGACATTAAAGCTTAAAGCTGCGGTGTGCACCGGTGACGCCACAGGGCTCCCATCCTGGATCCGCAGTCGGGGAAATCGACGCAGGAAAAAACGAGCTGGACGCACTCAGAAGAGCCGGTAGGAGGCGAGACGTTCTGGGAAATGCACACGTCTGCCGCTCCGGGTCATTCGGCCACACGGAGAGGCCAGGCACGAAGAAGGTCGATCACCGGACACGGGGGACGTCGTTGGTGGGGTGGCCGACGTCGATGTTCGGGAGCACGGCAACGTGTGCTCTACGACTGCCGGTTTGAGTCGGTCGATGGAGACTGTATCCTTGCGGCCGTTGATTTGAATCCGGAACGTCTTCTCACCGCGGGAGAGGACGGGATACGGGCCATCATAAGGGGGCTGGAGGGGCTTACGCACCCGATCACACCGCAGGAAGGCATGCGTACATGTTAGGAGTGCGGGATCAACGTGCGTCGGCTGGTACGATGTTCGCGGTGACTGGGGCCGCAGAGCCAGCGCAAACTGCCGGAGGCGGGTGAGCAGATCATTGACGTCAGCAGTCGTAGGGTCGGTCGGGTTGAGCAGCTCACCAGGCAGGCGTAAACTGGTGCCATATACCAGCTCCGCTGGAGTCGAGTTGATGTCGGGCTTTAGCGTGGAGCGGATGCCCAACAACACCAGAGGCAGGTTATCCACCCAGTGTTCGGCATTGTCGGCAGACATCAGGGAGGCCTTCAGTTGACGATGGAGGCGTTCCACCATGCCGTTCGCAGCTGGGTGATAGGCAGTCGTCCGGTTCCGTTGACATCCCAGAAAATTGCACAGCTTGCCAAATAGAGCAGACTCGAACTGGGCTCCACGATCGGTGGTGATGGTCTTCGGTGACCCAAAGCGGGCGACCCAATGTTGGAGGAAAGCACCGACAACAGCTTCGGACCCGCAGTCGGACAAGGGAAGGGCTTCGCACCATCGGGTGAAGCGGTCAACGCAAGTCAACAAGTACCGAAAGCCACGGGAGGGGGAAAGGGGTCCGACAAGATCTATATGGACGTGACTGAACCGGGCATCCGGCGTGTCAAAAATTCCAATGGGTGACTTCGTGTGACGCTGGACCTTTGAGCGTTGACACCGTAGACAGCCGCGCACCCAGTCTCGCACGTCTCTTTGCAGTCCCTTCCAGGAAAACCTTTTCGCCAGCATCTTGGTCGTGCCACGAATTCCAGGATGAGAAAGACTGTGCAGAGAGTCGAACACCTTTCGCCGGAAAGAGTCGGGAACCAGTGGTCGAGGGACGCCATCGGACTGGACACACAGGATTGTGCAGCCAGAGTTATGTAGAGGGACAGCGATGATGTTGGAATCGGTGGCATGGTCGGCCAGACCTTCTCGTACCTGAGCTGCTGCCATCTCATCGTAGTCAAGACCGTCGGGAAACTGGATCGCGTTGATCTCAACTCGAGAAAGGGCATCTGCGACCTCGTTCTGAGCCCCCTGGACGTGGCGAAACTCAAGGTCAAATTGCGAGAGGTAGTCCAAGTGCCTAACTTCTCGCTCCAGGTACTTTGTCGACGCCGAGGGGATGGCGGAGAGGAGTGGCTTGTGGTCGGTATAGATGATGACGCGTCCACCCTCGATGAAGTGCCGGAAGTGCTTCACGCTGAGATAGACACCAAGAAGTTCCCGGCCAAAGGTGGAGTATCGGCGTTCGGCTGCGGTGCGCACCGGTGACGCCACACTCTCACACAAGCTCTCACACAAGCGGAGGACCCAGAGAAAACCCATGCAGGCCTGGAGAGAACATGCAAACTCCACACAGGGAGGCTGGAACGGGTCTTTAACCCACGTGAGCCGGCGTGCTCACCACTCGACTACCGGGCCGCCCCAGTAGCCTAGTGGTAATATGAAAACAGCCGAAGATGACTGGAATAGGTTACAAACACCCCTGCGACCCTCGTAAGGAGAAAGCGGATCATAAATTTATTATTATTATAATTTTGGCTTCTTGTGTTCGTTGAGGGTGTGAACAACTGTCAGTCACAGCGTGAAGCAAACATTTGTGTGCCATTATGTTGGGCTTTGTTAGCCAACGCGGATAGGCTCCCATTGGAGCTTAGTAGGCAGTGGTGAGCATGTGAGAGTACATGTCACAAAGACTGGAAATTTTACATTTCAAAAACACTCTGATGACAAAATTGATAAAGACAGAATGTTGTGCCTAATTTGCAAGGTGTTTGATTACCACCGAAGCAACTCAACCTCCCCCATTAATGCAAAGCACCCAATTGCAAGAGCGGCCATAGCTAATGTTAGCACAGAAAACAAGAGCAATTTAGCCATACAAAGCTCAAAGGCAAATTAAACTTGAGACCGCCCCACATACGAGGCATAGTTGATGTGACCTCTGTAGACTACTAGAAGTGATTGATGTTTATTTCAGCAATTTTAGTTTGTCATGATGACCAGTGTTATTTCTGAAGTACAAACTTACAGCACCGTGATTTAAAGGACAACCGACATCTCCGGAAAAGTTCTGTCCATAATTTGTAAAATGGCTTCAAATGACTTCTACTGAGCGTATTTTACAAAGATTCCACCGCATATAGCTATATTTTACGTTTTAAGACTCACGCTGAATATTCAGGAAGTCTTGTTTTTGAGTTGGTGACGAGTCCGTGCGTGACGTCACTAAAGGACCGCTCTTTACCGTGAAAAAGACGCATTGTCACTGTCCTTCCATCACGTCAATGTATTTTGCTGTATAGTGAGACCTCAACTTACACCTTATCTTACAAACGTCAAATTTCTGAAAATTAAACCTTATAATAAGCACTATTTTCATAATACACACCCACCACGGCTGGCGGAGTTAAGTTACCAACAGTCCTTATGGAAGGTGACTCTCCTTCCATAAGCCCTCAACGACCATCAAAAAGGTAAATAAAACTTTATTTTACAGCACAGTTTATTTCTTTAATTACAGTCCTCATGTAATGTGCCGGCCCGGTAGTCGAGTGGTTAGCACACCGGCTTCACAGTGCAGAGGTCGCCGGTTCGCGTCCCGGTCTGGCCTCCCTGTGTGGAGTTTGCATGTTCTACCCGGACCCGCGTGGGTTTTCTCCGGGTCCTCCGGTTTCCTCCCACACTCCAAAAACATGCATGGCAGGCAGATTGACCACTCCAAATTGTCCCTAGGTGTGAGTGTGAGAGTGACTGTTGTATGTCTTTGTGTGCCCTGCGATTGGCTGGCAACCAATTCAGGGTGTCCCCCGCCTCGTGCCCGAAGACAGCTGAGATAGGCTCCAGCACCCCCCGCGACCCTAATGAGGAATAAGCGGTACGGAAAATGAGATGAGAGAGAGAGAGAGAGATGTAATGTGCCTCTCTTTCCAAACAGCAATTCCCTTTGACCTTCGACCTCCAACGCCATTCCATCAAGCCATCAATGACCATCACAAATGTAAATAAAGTGACTTTATGATACAATGCAGTGTATTTCTTTCATTACAATACAATAGCACATTTATTATACGTATAATAAGGTATGTTGTGTGTAGTTTTAAGGCTTATTTAGTTGAAAGGTATATTTTATGGAAACCGGGGAACGGATTATTCCGATTTTAATGGTTTCCTATGGGATTTTTTTTTTTTTTTTAGATACACACTTTTCGCCTTACACACTGTCTGGGAACCAATTAAGTTCGTAAGTTGAGGTCTCACTGTACTTGTTTGGTCTGGGGACCTCGTGTTGCACCCAAAAGCCGCCAGAAGGCCATAAGAGGGCGTCCAAGCGCCATATAAGGAATTTATCAGCCTGCGGAAATGGAGGTGGGCACTGGAGGTCGCCATTTTGTGCCTCTTTTTTTGGGTGAGAGATTTTCCCCAATGTTGCCTCAAAATGGCAGAAATAAATTATTTAATCGATTGCAAACATGTATGCTTTCCTCTTCAAAACTATTTGAATCATATTCATCACTGAATGTGGAACAAGAAAGCATATTCTCAGAATCTGAAGCCATTGTTTTGATTCACTAGCAATGCAAGACGTCTTTTTCGTGACGTCACGAACTGGGGGCGGGACTTTCTGAAAATGCCCAATTCGCAGCTCAATTTTTTTGCAGATTTTGGACACTTTAAGTAATTTTTATTGGTGTTTTGCATTTGACTAAAAATATCATACTGCGTGTTTTGGGTATTTTAGATGCTATAAAACGTTTTTCTGGTGTCAGTTAAAAAACAAAAAAGTGACGTCGGTTGTCCTGTAAGGGGCTGTTTTATTCATTGTTTATTTTTTGAACCAAGTGTAGTTTTGAGTACATATTTTGCTCAGAAAACTTTTCTTACTGTTTTTGATAACTTAACTGAATCAATTTCTAAGAACCCGATGTTTTATTTTATTTTGTCATTCTTTGGAGATTTGCAAAAACACAGTCATGAATGCATTTTCTGAAAGAAGTCTCTGAAAAAAACATTAAAATAATTTATGATGCCACGTTCTCTTTTATCTTTTGATCTTTCTCAATAATGTAATGAATTTAAAATTAAAATATGAGTTTTCATAGTAATTTTGGGTTGAGATTAAAAAATATTAATTAGATCAATTATTTACAAACCCCAATTAATTGATTGCACCAATTTTGAAATTGCCTGACAGCACTGATACATATGACATACATCTGAGACAACTCCTGTCGAAATATATGAATGAAACACATTTTTATTTTCCTCAATTTGAAAATATTTTAATAGCACCCCTGGGCCCTCTGACTGCGGGTCTCCTCTGTTGGGCCCCCTTTAATAGAAATTGGTTACTTAATACTATGACAAATTATTTAGAGGACAAGTTTTTACTTTTACTTGAACTACATCATTAAACACATTTTCTTCAGTGCAACATTTGGCCACTTCACCCACTGCTGACCGTGTCTCAAATATATAGAGTTAATTCAGAAATAGAATACAGTGGGGCCTCGGTTTACGAACACCTTGCCTTACGAATTTTTCGGTTTACGAACGTTAAATTCATGAAAATTAAACCTTGGAATATGCACTACTATTCGGGATACACATGGAGCGCCGCCCCACCATGGCTGGCGGAGTAATCTTCGGTGGAAGAACACCAAATCACACGACCGAACAGCGCCCCAGCCGGCCTCCCTTTCCACACCCCCTTTCTCTGAGTGCACACGTCGATCCTCTTCACGGATTTTTTACAGATACCTTTGCTGTTATGGCACCGAAAAAGACCCCACCACAGGCTCGTGTTCAGCCGAAGAAGAAACAAAATTTCACAGTCTTATTAAAATTACAGTCGAGGTGAAGAAGGAGATCATTGAGAAACACGAACGAGGTGTGCGTTTGTCTGATTTAACAGCCCAGTACCAATATGCTAAATTGCGTGTGTTGCTAAAGGTGTTTCCGTGCTGTCAAAGCAACGGTCTGGGGCAATAGAAAAGGTTGACGAACTTCTGTTAATTTGGATTAACGAAAAGCTAGAATAAAGCAATTATATCCGAGAAAGCACAGCTAATTCACTCTGATATCGTCATGCGGCAACCTGGAAGTTCGCCGTTTATTGATACAAGGGGTCATTCCTCGAAATGGTGAAAGAAGAAGGCTACGTTCTTCAGCAGGTATTTAATGCAGATGACTACGTTCCTCAGCAGGTATTTAATGCAGATGAGACCAGCCTTTTTTGGAAAAAGATGCCTAACCGGACTTTCATAACACAGGAAGAGAAGTCTGAACCACATTCCATCAAGCCATCAATGACCATCACAAAGGTAAATAAAACGACTATTTTATAATGTAGTTTATTTCTTTAATTACAGTCCTTTTGGAATGTGACAGCAATTCTCTCCGACCTGTCACTCCATTCCATCAAGCCATCACAAAGGTAAATGACTTTATTATACAGAGCAGTGTATTTCTTTCATTACAATGCAATAGTACATTTTTTATATATAGAATAAGGTATATTGTTTGTAGTTTTAAAGCTTATTTAGTTGAAAATTATATTTTATGGAGACCTAGGAACGGATTATTCTCATTTTATTGGCTTCCTATGGGAAATTATTTTTTGGGATACACACTTTTCACCTTACACACTCTGTCTGGGAACCAATTAAGTGCGTAAGGCATGGTCCCACTGTACTTGCATTTAATATGAGCGCACATTGCGGCTAAAATGTGTTATCACCCCATAATTTAATGACAACAGGTCACCTAGGCATGTTCTCCACTTCCCTATGGCGCTTATAGCGGAAAATGCAACAAGTCATTGACTGGTTCTCAGTGTGGACTCTGGAGTTATGCAACCCTTCAACATCAAATACTATTTGGTATCACAAGGTAAAATAAGCAGATTCATTGTCCTTGACATTTGCAGGTTTGGATCCCATCCCCCTCAGGCCTGTGCGCCTGTCTGGATAACAATACCTGTTTGAATCCATAATCACACAACATTAAAAATCCCCTCCTAATCCTTGAAATGTAGATTTTGTGCACTTCATCCCCATTTATGTGCTCATTTTCTTTGAAAAGTAGTTCTGCTCTGATCATCCACCTTCGAAGATTAACCTACATTAAGACCATTGATCTGTCTCACCGGTACAACGTTAGCATGTTAAGCATTGCTTAATCTGTCTCATGCTAGCTGGATTTTCATATTGGTGAAATAATCCAGACGAAGGAAAATAAGAGCCGAGTCACCTAAGGATCTGTTTAAAAGCTTCTTATCAGAGACCTGCACTCCCACGGTTAAACTAAAAAGGCCAATGATATAGCCTTTCAAGCTCACAAGCTCCGGATTTAATCAAAGCAGCTTGGGATAAAATGAAGTTTGGTGGTTTGTGCGCAAGTTCAAATGCCTTTTCAAAAACAATAAAAATTGAGTCCACAGCAATAACATGTCTGAAGAATGATCCGCCTCAATATTATTGGAAGATGGTTCAAGACATATGCGAGTCTCATGGAGTGATCGCAAATACCGGCTAAATACACAACGTTGAACCGTTAAAAGGATTAAACAACAATGTGGATTACACCAATTTGCAATTGTGAAATTTAAATCTTTGAAATAACGACAATAACAGGAGATCATGAGTCTTTACTTTTCTTAGTCATATGAGCCTCTAAGCTAGTGTAATATTTTTTCTAGCTTGTTTTATGGAGACAGTTACAAACTTCGCCTAAATAGAGCACTGTTGTCACTGTTTCTCTATGATGTTTATCTTCATATAAACACTAGTTTAGAGCTAACATTTCTCCCATGTAGAGTTTGACTGCTGTTTTATAGCGGAGTACTGAATACATGAGAAAATAACTGCAATGTGCTCCGTAGGTCTGTGGGAATATAACATCAAATGAGGTTCCTGACAAATGCTCCCAAAGGGTCATCTGCAAAGAACAAACCGACTGAAAGATAATTTCTGGAAAGCAAAAATAAGGAACGTGACTTGTCAGCTCATTCATTTATTTTCTTTTTCCATCCAGGTTCTGCCTCAACACAAAGCAAATCATAAACCAACACATTCATTAAGCAGGTCGAGAGCAGGAAAATGTTGAGCAAATGCTGCAACATGATTTGGAATACGTGGGCCAAAGGCGAAGTTTACAGTCCTACGAAACAATCAACAGCCAAAAGAAAAACCGAATGACTAGCATTAAAAATGCTGATTAACCTTGATACTAACAGAAGCAACATGTGTTTAGAGGGGGATTGGATGATGCGAAAGTGCATGAAGAAGGGAGAAATGCTTTGTATAGACAGGTTATTTCTGTTGCATCCGGGCAGCTTTGAACTTTGACACCCGTTTTACAGGCTGCGGAGGAGCTTCCACGTCAGGCGCTATCTCTTCCAGTTTCCGCTCCATGATGGTTGGCAACACCGGAGGACTGATGGTGAGTAAAGGAACAGCCAAGGGCATAGAGTCCTTTTCCACCACTGTACCGGAGAAAGCCTGAACAACAAAGACAAAAGTAAAACGTTGCAAATTGTCTGATGCACTGATTTCACATTTTCAACATTCTACGAGCATAAGGACATTCCCGAGCTTTTATTTCACTTAAAATTGTTCAGACTTTGATTTCAGCCGCTCAACAGTAATTAGATGTCTGCAATCCTTGATGAAAACAGAAATTCAAGCCAGAACAGAAAGTTGGATTCCAAAAGGTGTGGCAGCCAGCTGAACCAAACAGTACCACTTAATGGAAGCAAGAATAAGGCGCTACAGGAAGTATTTCTGAATCACCAAATCAGTAATCTAAAAAAACAGCCAGGCCTCCTTCACCTCAAACTTTTCTGAGGGATCCGATGGCATTCCCTTGGTGCTATCCTCTTCCGGAAGACTGTCGCTGTTGTCGCTGGGTGTGCTCTCATCCTGGCTGAAGCTGCGGCCCATCATCCGCCGCTCGTCCATGTCTGTTGCGCTGCTCTCGCTTGTGTCACTGCACACGCTGTTCTCACGGCTGCGTGACTTCAGAATGGATTTTTTTGGTTTGGGCTCCCCACCCCTCACATCCACAAAAAACCTGATGGTAAATACACTTGTATGAACTCCATGTGTTCTGCTCAATATAGTTTCAGAGAAGATGAGTCTACCTGTAGATGTCTGCAGGTGTTTGAATTTTGTGAACTTCGTGATGAGCGTGGCCATTTTGGTGACCATTTTTCTTTTTCCGCTTTGAATGCTCCTTCAGTTCTTTCCGTTCGCTGAACTTAAGAGTGGTGTTTTTGCTTGTGTTGATCCTCACCTAAAGCAAAGAAGGATTTGGATTTAACCCAAGGCCAGGGCACAAATTTCCAAAACAACGGTCCAGTTATCACACTGACCTTCTTGGGCTCAACTGTGTGGGAGAAATAAATGGTGGGTAGACTGTGGTGCTCCTCCTCGTCGTCGTCTTTTATTTCTCCAATGGGGGGCGCATCGATGTGGGATTCCACAAAGAGTCCATTGGCAGAAAGGGGGGAGTCTGTGTCGTTCTGATCCTCAGAGGAAGATGATGAGGTGTCCTCACTGCCAACGTCTGCATTGTCAGACAAGCTAAAGGAACAAACTGCATTGAATGACCTGAAAGTGAAACAAGAGGTGCAGGAACATACCTGTCCTGCTCATTTTGCTGTTCCTCGATTTTCTCCAGTTCATCCAGTCGAGCCCACAACTCCTCATGTGTCATGAAACTCTTTGTGCTTCCATTTTCCTGGGTCTCCTCTCCGCTGCCTTCATTTTCCTCTTCCAAATCCCACACCGTTTCCAGTTTGGGCTTTGAATTTGGCCTGTGAGCCACTCTCCGCTTTCCTGAACAAAGTATTTTGAAAACATTTTTAAATGTCAACATCATAGGATTTTGTATGGGATTCACAACTGTGCTGATAAAACAAAACAAAAAAAAAAACGATACCTTTTGTGACAGTGGCATCGTTCTTTCCAATCACCTCTCTAATGTCAACGCAGTCCCCTTTTTCCTAAAAGAAAAGCAGAGTCCATAAATACAATGTGTTTCAGGGAAGTTTTTATACCGTGTTGATTTTAACGTAAAGCAACATACAGATACTGTATTTTCCCAGTCCTTCACCATTCCTACTCTGGTTTCAAAGTTTGCCATTGTCTTGGACAGACCGCAAAGTTCATTCTTTACATCTGCAACAAAAGGTTTGGAGATATTAAAATGAGCATTCTGGTTGATAGTGGTAGGCTGATGAAAAGTTACATGTACACATGGCTGTTCCCATACAGCCATGTGTAAAAAGGGGGCGAGAGGTGATTTAAATGTTAAAAATGCTCTGCAAGTGGAGAGAAGGAAGCATGACACTAAACAGTACAAAATATCCTCTGGCCCGAATACCACTCCGGATCATTAAATCTTCACAACAATTAAGCCCTTTTACAAAACGCAAGCAGAGAGCCCTTGTTTCCATGGCAATGTGGAGACCCTTCAGTGTGTGCATCAAGTGGAATTGAGAAAAGGTCAAACACAGAAGGCCCGACAAGTCCATCGCTGTCTGACACATTTCAGCTCACTATGTTTGCATTGCACCACTTAACTCTGTAATAGCAGGGCAGGCAGGGGCAGATTTGGGGATAAATTGGGAAGGGAAGGGCATGGGGGGGGGGGGGGGGTGCAGATGCCTCATGATGGACTGAGGCAAGACATTTCTGCTTCAGTAAACACTAAAAATATTCTCATCAAAGATTGTCACAAGCACCCCATTCGCATTATCATTCTCTATTTCACACAGACAAAGAAGGTTGTGGCATGAACTGAAATTAGAGCAAATTCATGCATTATACAAACTTCATGCTACGCACCCCCCAAAATGTTTAAAATAGAGCTGCAAAACTAGCAATACTCTGGTCCATGCGCCACTTTTGTCTTCATGGTGAATACTGAAAATTATCATCAAGCCATGAAAGCACAATCAACTCACAAATCAAAAAGGCAAAGACACTTCAGCAGTTAAAGCGGGATCCAGGTCTCTGGGGTGCATTTGTATCTAAAGCAGAGGTTCTTAACCTGGGTTCGATCGAACCCTAGGGGGTCGGTGAGTCGGTCTCAGGGGTTTGGTGGATCCTCCGCCACAGAGGTCCACCCCTCAGTCTAGTCTGCAGTTAGTAGGAACAGTCATTTGAAGAAGGGTTCGGTGAATGAGCATATGAAACTGGTGGGGTTCGGTGCCTCCAACAAGATTAAGAACCACTGATCTGAAGCCATCATTGGTTTTGTGTAAATACAATATGCGCTCTTTTAGTTTGTTAATTGTTCAATGGGTTTTGTGTCTGAGTGTGAGTGTGTGTAAAACAGGTAATTGTCTAATTACAGATCTCAAAACAAAACACTGCCACAAATGATTCCCCTTCACTGTTTTGGCTAACAGTACTATTGTGATTGATATAACAGCGCCCTCTGCTGGGAAAATAGTATGTTTTAGACACAAGCATGTGCCAAAGTGTTTGCACAACGTGTGTCACACGATTTAAAAGGAGACTCACACTTCATCCTATGGTCGACAATTTTTTCAGCCTGCTTGGCGGAGCACTTTGCGAACCAGTTGTCACCAAGTAGTACGGTGACCTCATTAGAGTGAACCAGCTTCCCAGGCATGAAGGCCATTGGGCCAAACGGCACCTGCCCAGAACAACACGGAATGGAAAGACAAAAGATGATGCGAGAAGACATGGAAAAGAACTAAACAAAAGGCCGGCCTGATTTCTGTGAATGCGTTTCTTTTTGTGTATGTGCAGGCGCACGCCACTCTTCTTGGTATTCACTGCGTTCGGAAAGTATTCACAGTGAATTTCTTTTCCATTTTGCACTATTACTGCATTCATCCAAAATGTACAAAACACTTATTTCTATAAATTAGCAAAATGTAACAGCAAAAACATATTTCACTTTGTCAGGAGGATGGCACATAGACTTTTAACCAAAATGATGACAAGAAAAGTACTTTGCACTAAGGCTGTAGCCTCACAAAACGTGTAACTATGTGGGCACTTAGTATATTCATTATACAACACATAGTTTTATAGAGCCTTACACTTACCATGATGTCATAAGACAGTTTATCTGGAAGCGTTTTGAGGCGTTCTTTCAGGGCATCGTAATCACCCGAGACCTTTCCCCTATAGATTCACAGACAGACTTAAATTGTGCAAGAGAAAAGGTACCCACATTGTTTTAGCACAGAACACTGCGTGGGGGGCAGGGGTCATATACAATACAGTACTCAAGTGGTCACATGGGATTACTGTAAATTCATTTAAATTAGTAATTGACAGAACCACATTTTCTCTGTATGGCTTCTCGTCTGATGAATTCACAAGGTCAACGCTAAAAAAACATGATTACTTAACATCAATCTTCTTTTCCTTTCGGCTTTTCCCTTCAAGGGGTTGCCAGAGCTTAACATCAATGCACACATAAATAAAACATATTGGAATTCTTATGCGAAAACTTTTTCCATTGGCTAAATTGAGCCCACTCCATCCCTTAATCCAGCTCAACAATGATTTCCATTTTTCAGCACCCCATTTTATTCTTACGTTAACTACCCCGCCCCCTCCTAAAATGTGTTAATTTAAACCTACTTTTCCACTTCTCCATTGAGATAATGGTTCTTATAATTAAATTTCTAAAACATTTATATCAAAGTAAAGTACATTAACAAGTTTCATTTGACTAAAAATGTGGATCATCGAGTTTGATCAAATTAATTGGAATATATAGAGAAAATAAAATAATTATTTTAACATAAACTAATTACATTTTACACATTTTAATTTCAGTTTTGAAAATAACATGTACGAATGACCGGGCCTATCTGTCCACAAATCAAACTTGTCTTTTGGGCACAAATGTTTGCTCATCATTGGTTAAACTCAACAGCCTTATGTTGTGGAATCTGGGCAGTTGAGGAAATTGAAAGAGGGCACAAATAAAGTCCGGCCTGAACAATAAATTAATTATCCATCTACATTTACATAAAGCCTCAGTATGACTGTCCCAAGTTTTGACCATTGAGCAAGACTGCGAAAGAGAAATTCAGTGGAGGATAGTTTGGAAGGAAAAACAATGACATTTATCATGCCAGATACAATGCCATCGCCACATATACATCTAATTGAGACAGATAAACATTGAACACAGTAAAAAGTACTCAAGGCTAACAGCGTTAGTATCCTGGCAATGGCCATTTAAATACTCATTTTCATCATGGGGAAATGTTCTAATGTCTTCTGAAATGTAAAATAAATATATACACATAAATATATCTGTAACTGATCCATTTATCTTCAGGCAGTAGGAAGAGTACGCACTGAACTAATCGCCTGCCAAGGCAAACACAGCCGAACAACTATTCACCCTGAATGGGTAGTTCGGTCTCTTCCCACGTTCCAAAAACATGCATATCAGGTTAATAGAACACTCTAAATTGTTCCTGGGTGTGGGCGTGCCAATGGTTTGTATGTCCCTCCATGCACTGTGATGGGCTGGCAACATACAATTGTTTTTACCCCCTAAAAGCCCTGTGATCGATTTGGGCCCAGTCATGGCGCGACCTGTCAATCATGAATAATGTATTGGGCGTGCCTGATTAGTGTGTTCACTGCCATCTTATATTTTCCAGTATGTCAAATGATTTTACAATAAAAAGGTTTCTTCAGCAGTCATCTGTACTTCTTTGAAGGTGTCGGACGCCTCGCTTCTTATCCAAGAAACTTCGTCAGCAAAAGTTTGCTGACGAAAACGAAAACACAAAATGTCCGACACCTTCACAGAAGTACAGATGACGGCTGAAGAAACCTTTTCATCGATGGACCACTCCTGTACGACTGAGAGCTTACACAGACGGATTTTACAATAAGGAAATTAAACCACAATGTAAACTCAGTCAGTCACGGTTCACTCACAGGTATTTGGACCTAATAATCTGTTCCTGAAGGGAACTCTCAAGTGTGCAAGTTTCTATTAATGACACCTGGATTCCAGGAGCAAACTACTTTGCTACTGTTACAAGAGCTTACAGAACATGTGTGGGAGGAAACCGGAGGCCCTGAAGAAAACCCACGCAGGCCATGGGAGAACATGCAAACTCCACACAGGGTGGCCGGACCGGGATGCGAACTGGCGAACTCTGCACTGTGAAGCCGGCGTGCTAACCACCCGACTACCGGGCCGCATGCTTACAGAACAGTCATAGTAAATTGATTATATACCTGCAATCACAATGGTGAACATGTTATTTAAATTAATAGTTGCAGACAGAGGATCATGTACCTGATGGTATTATTCTACTTTCCCCCTTGAATTAAAATAGTGAGGTGTTATGCTAGTCAATCGGAGCTGTCAATTCTTAATTAGGAATTGGTGGCTGATTTAACCAAGACTCTGGATGCATGACAACAAAACATGAAAATTCCATTTTACGTTCGTGGCCCGGGGGTCGACTGATTAGTTTTCATTGTGCAGTGCAGAGTTCAATTCCACCTCTCCCCTTGACTGCATGTTTTTCTTGGTCTTCCCACATTCCAAAACCATGAGTGGCAGGCCAATGGAACACTCTAAATTGTCACTAGGCGTGAGTGTGAGTGCGGGTGGTTGTTTGTCTATGTGTGTCCTACAATTCGCTGGCAACCAGTTCAGGGTGTACAACACTCCCTGCCCAAAGACAGATGCTGCTCTACTTGGAGAATGAAGTCTCTGGAGTGTGAACAACATAGAATTTCTCTGAGATACCTTTTTAATTGTGATACTTACCAATGCTGAATTCGACGTTCGCAGTCTTTCACCACCTGTAATTCAGAACATCTGTCAAGGGCAAACATGATTCTGTATTTCTGGAAAATTCCCACTTCTATTTTTTGTTGTTGTTGTTGACCGATATTGTGAAAAAACAAACAATTCATACAATGAGAAATTGAATAAGACTAGTCCATGAACCATAAATGGGATCCACAGCCAGAATAAGTGTCAGAATATTTCAATAATACACTCGACATAAGGTGTACGTAAGGCACAATCGAACACGAGCGTACTATAAAGTCTGTGAGGCACACATACTGAAGCTCTATGAGAAACGTATATACACTCATTTTGCTCTTAGATGCCTGTTTGTACAACAATGGGTTAT
This sequence comes from Hippocampus bargibanti, assembly GCF_051943395.1. Lineage (NCBI taxonomy): Eukaryota > Metazoa > Chordata > Actinopteri > Syngnathiformes > Syngnathidae > Hippocampus > Hippocampus bargibanti. The sequence goes on along the minus strand of NC_142738.1, from coordinate 19,601,748 downwards.
TATAACGCATTTCGTGATTTAGTTGTTATGCAGTAGTATTGCTTCCAAAAACACACACATATATCGTCAATTCGGTGGTCATTTTATGACGCAATGTCATGAGCGAGTTGACAGCTGGGTGCGGCCTCCGCTCCCGACGTCCGCCAGCTGCTGTCAATTCTCTCATCACTGACTGTTGGACATTTAAACCAGACGCTGGCACTTACCCAGCATCGGAAGATACTACGCCTCGCGCTTTGCCTGTACCTTGAACGTGTATTCAGTTCGTGAGTTGCTTCGCCCGAGGGATTTATTAGCTACGATCGTGTCGGTTTGTACGCCCTGTATCGTATGCTGTTTTGCACCCTTGTGTGCCTTTTTATTTTTCTTCTCGCTAGTGAGGTTGGGCGGATTGCCCCCGCTCACCCACTAGCTTTGCTGTTTGTCACTTTTTGTTCAACAAGTTTTTTCCGGGTCCGCGTTGTATCGGACTCGCACTTTTTGTTAATAAATCATCTGCCAGCACCAACGCCTCTGTCACCTGCATAGCGATCCACCCCCAACTACTACGTTCCTACTCATCAGCTGCCACTGTCGCCGGCGGAACGTGATAGAATCTTCCGACCACCATGGATCCCGCAGACAGTAACCGTATCTTCTCCGTCCTCGCTTAGCAGGAGGAGCAGCTCGGTCAATTGGTGCCAGCCCTCGCGGAGTTTCGCCGCAACGTCACCCGATTGGCCCAACGGGTGGAGAGACTTGAGACCGGTGGCGCCTCCGCCTCGGTGGCCGTCCCTTGCCAAACCATGAGCCGCAAGCCCAACATCCCACACCCCGCCCGTTACGGAGAGGAGCCCGGACGCTGTGCGCAATTCCTGCTGCAGTGCTCCATAGTGTTTGACCAACAACTCTCCGTATACACCACAGACGCGGCTAAGGTGTCGTATGTTACCAGCCTACTTGCCGGCGCGGCAGCCACTTCGGCGTTGGCCGTCTGGGAATCTCGGCCGGAGCTCCGAGCCTCCTTCCCGGACTTCATCGCCAAGCTGCGGCAGGTGTTCCATCACCCGGATATTGGGCAGGAAGCAGAGGGCCAACTGTGGAACTGCCACCAGGGCACCCGATCGGCAGCAGAATATTCCGTCACCTTCCGCGTCTTGGCCGGCGCCAGCGGGTACGACGACCGCGCCCTGCGTAGGATGTTTCGGTGCGGGCTCAATGGGCCGCTGAAGGACGAACTTGCCACCCGCGATGAGTGCTCCAGCCTTCGCGAGCTGATCTCCCTCACGCTGCAGCTGGACAACCGGATGCGAGAGAGGGCCTGGGAGCGTGCTGCCCAGGCTAATCCCGAGCCGCCAACGGGGACCCGAGGGGGCGGTGCCCGGACCTCTCTGCGCGGGGGGAACGCTGCAGCGAAGCCTTTGGAGATGGGGGGCGAAAGGGCCGCCCCGCGGCAGCCGGAGCAACACAACACCGGCCTGGTTTGCCAACTCGGTGGGAAGTCGGGACACCGGGCCCTGGACTGTTCTAGCTGGGGGCTTCCTGGAAAGCCCTCCAGTGACTGTAAGTCACCCCGTCCTCCCAAACTACGGGTCCCGTGAAGGTCCACGGGTGGGTTCGCGTCGCGTACACTTGAGTTGGACGGCACCAGGACCATACCCGTTCGAGCCCTGGTGGATTCGGGGGCCGGCGACTGTTTCATAGATCCGCGTGTCGTTTCTGCGCTGGGTTGTCGGGTTGTCGAGCTGGGGGCGAGTTGGAGCGTACTCGATCTCGACGGTCGGTTACTCGCCGAGGTTAAGCAGGAAACAGCGCCGCTTCGACTCATACTCTCGGGCAACCATGTAGAATACCGACGGTTCTTCGTGATGCCTTCCCACTTGGTTCCCATCGTGCTCGGTTTACCTTGGCTGGGGACCCACAATCCGGCCATCTCGTGGGACGGACCTACAATTCAGGGGTGGAGCCGCCTCTGCTACGCACACTGCCTCAGGTCGGCCACGGGCGGGTCGTCATAATCTCGCAGCCACCCCCCTGAGGTTATTAGTTTAGAGGGGGTCCCGCCCTATTACCACGACCTACGACAGGCGTTCAGCAAGGACAGCGTCCTGTCCTTGTCACCGCACCGTCCCTACGATTGCGACATTGACCACCAGCCCAACGCTCCGTTCCCCAGTTCTCTCCTTTACCATGTCTCCCAACCCGAACAACAGGCGCTTCGGGACTACATTGACTCCTCACTCGTGGCCGGGCTCATTCGGCCATCGCGGTCACCCTTGGGAGCGGGGTTCTTTTTTATCGCCAAAAAAGACTAATCGCTGCGTCAGTCCGTGGACTAAACGAAATAACAATCAAGAACAAATACCCGCTCCCATTGATTGATTCACCTTCGCGCCCTTCTAGGCCGCGACCGTATTCACGAGACTAGACCTCCAGGGCGCGTACCACCTCATTCGGGTTAAAGAGGGGGACGAGTGTAAGACCGCATTTAAGACGCCTCTGGGACACTTCGAGTACTTGGTGATGCCATTTGGCCTAACCAATGCACCCGCAGTGTTCCAGAATCTCATCAATGATGTCTTGAAGGATTTTCTGAATGTATTTTGTTTTGTATACAGTAAAGTCTCGTTATATCGATATCGGATATATCGATAGTCCCGGTTATATCGATACTATTTCTATGCACGCGAGGAGAAAATTACATACAAACAGGGTCGGATATATCGATAGTCCCGGTTATATCGATATTTTTCGGACTCCCTTGAATATCGATATAACGAGACTTTACTGTATTTGGATATTTTATTTTTTTCAGAATCCCTCGAGGGACATCGCCAGCACATCCGGCTGGTGCTGGACTATACATCAAGGCCGAGAAATGCGAATTCCACACTCCCTCCTTATCCTTCCTGGGCTTTGTCGTGGAGCGGGGGCAGATCCGGGCTGACCCCGCCAAGACCGAAGCGGTGGTAGAATGGCCCATGGCCACCTCTCGCAAACAGTTACAGCGTTTCCTGGGCTTCGCCAATTTCTACCGCCGCTTCATCTGCGACTACAGCCGGAAGGCCCTCCTTCTCACCCAACTCACCTCCACCAAGACCCTGTTTAGTTGGACAGAAGATGCTGACGCCGCGTTCCGCCCGCTTAAACCTGCATTCATTCCCCCCCCCCCCCCCCCAGTTCTGCGTCACCCCGACCCCGACGCTCTTCAGTCGACCAGGAGCTCCACCCTTGCGCCTTCTTCTCCCGCCGCCTCAGCCCCGCAGAAGCCAACTATGACGTGGCCAACCGGGAGCTGCTCGTCGTCGTGTTGGCTCTTCAGGAATAGAGACACTGGCTCGAAGGGGCGAAAGAGCCGTTCACCGTGTTCACTGACCATAAAAACTTGGCGGTCATCTGGGCCGCCAAGAGGCTGAACGCATGCCAGGCACAGTGGGCGCTCTTCTTAACCCGCTTCTCGTTCACCCTCACTTACTGTCCAGGGACCAAGAACACTAAGCCCGACATCCTCTCGCGGATCCACGAGCAAGCAGGCAAGGAAGATCTCGTGGACCCCACCGAGCACCTCGTCTCCCAGCGATTCTCGTGGCCGCGGCTCCGTGACGTTGTGGCGGACTGCGTTAAGGCCTGCCCGTCGTGCGCCTGCGGCAAGGCTTCCCATCAGCCCCCTGCAGGACTGCTCCGCCCCCTACCGGTTCCCCCGCGCCCTTGGTCCCACATATCACTGGACTTCATCACCGGCCTCCCCCCATCCTGTGGTAAGACGCTCATCCTCAATTTCAAGTCGGCCCCCTTCGTGCCGTTGACCAAGTTGCCGTCCGCCATCGAGACGGCGACACTATTGGTCAACCACGTCGTCCGTCTCCACGGGATCCCTACAGACATTGTGTCGGACCAAGGGCTCCAGTTCGTGTCCCGGGTCTGGAAGCGTTTCTGCAGGTCCATGGGGGCGTCAGCCAGTCTGTCCTCCGGTTACCACCCACAGTCCAACGGCCAGACCGAGAGTAAGAACCAGGACCTGGAGGCGGCCCTGCGCTGCGTGTGCCTCCATCGTCCTTCGGCCTGGTCCATCCATCTCCCATGGGTGGAATATGCCCACAACACCCTGGTCTCCTCAGCCACAGGTCGGTCACCGTTCATGTCGGCCTATGGCTACCAGCTGCCGCTCTTTCCCACACAGGTGGGGAAGGTGGAGGTTCTGTCGATACAACACCATCTTCGGCGGGCCTATCGTGTATGGAGGGAGACCAGGGCAGCCCTGTTGCGCACGGCGGCCCGGAACCATAAGGTTGCGGATCACCGTCGCCATCCCGCGCCGGCTTACCAGGTGGGCCAGAAGGTCTGGCTGTCCAAGGGAACCTAGGGCTGGCCGGGACTAATCCCAGATTGGGGCCGCGATTCGCGGGCCTCTTCGGCGTGGAGCCCATTATCAACCCGGTCGCGGTCCGACTCTGGCTACCCGCCTCCATGAAGGTCCAACCGGTTTTCCATGTCTCACTCATCAAACCGGTGGAATCCAGCCCCTTGGCCCCTCCTCCTGCCCCACCTCCCCCCACACAGATGGTGGACGGAGGACCGGTCTACACAGTGCGGGAGATCCTGGATTCGCTGCGCAGGGGCAAGGGTGTCCAGTACCTGGTCGACTGGGAGGGCGACAGACCTGAGGATCGTCAATGGATCCCTGAGCCTGGATCCTGGACCCGTCGCCCCTGAGGGCATTCCAGAGGCTTACCCATCCAAAGGCGTCCGTTGAGGGGGGGTACTGTCATGAGCGACTTGACAGCTGGGCGGGGCCTCTGCTCCCGACGTCCTCCAGCTGCTGTCAATTCCCTCATGACTGACTGTTGGACATTTAAACCAGACGCTGGCACTTACCCAGCGTCGGAAGATACTGCGCCTCGCGCCTTGCCTGTACCTTGAACGTGTATTCAGTTCGTGAGTTGCTTCGCCCGAGGAATTTATTAGCTACGATCGTGTCGGTTTGTACGCCCTGTATCGTATGCTGTTTTGCAGCCTTGTGTGCCTTTTTATTTTTCTTCTCGCTAGTGAGGTTGGGCGGATTTCCCCCGCTCACCCACTAGCTTTGCTGTTTGTCACTTTTTGTTCAACAATTTTTTTTCCGGGTCCACGTTGTATCGGACCCGCGCTTTTTGTTAATAAATCATCTGCCAGCACCAATGCCTCTGTCACCTGCATAGCAATCCACCCCCAATTACTACGTTCCGACTCGTCAGCTGCCACTGTCGCTGGCGGAACGTGATAATAAAAGCACATCAGGAAGTGGTAGGAAAATGTTCATGTCAAGTATATCTGTCTAATATCACATATATCAGTATAGCTTCCTATCTTGGAAATTCCTCGTTTGCCGTCCCGTGTGCTTTTGTGTGTTGTGACTTTTAAAAGTCGAATCGAGCGGGGAGTTTCGGGCTCCGTTAACACGCAAAAGATACTCGCCACGTTAGCTAGCTTAGCTAATTAGCCAACTCCTTCACTTTCGTTTACCCACAGCAAACATGTAAAGATGAAACTGGCAGCCTTGCATCGACTCGATTAATCACACGTCATACTTATATAAATTGGGGGTTCGTAGTTTCTATACATGACATATGCATATGAAATATTATATATGAAACGAAACGAAGTTAATAATTTTCATGTTTATTTTTGGGTAAAAGACCAAGACGGTGACTTGTGGGCGCAAGTGCTTTTACAAAGTAGATTCTGTCAAATTAAACGTCGTGGGGACGACATTGACGTGACATGCTGGTGACACTGGTTTACCATTTGATCTGTTTATTGCACAACATAAATAAGGCTGGCCCAATCGTGGTCTAAATACACCCCTCTAGTCCACCGCGTGGACAGCAGCTTGGGTTCGACTCGACGACCCTTTAATACCAACCTGGATGCTTTCGTCACCCTTACTGGTTACCTTTTCGTGTTCCTCTCGGAGCCTCGTAACTCCTCCGGGGTCCTCCATGTTGATTTTACTCGTTTCGGTTTTGATCATCTCAAGGGCAGAGCAATATTTTGGGGTATTTTGGTGAGCCAGAAACAAAGCTCAGGGGTTGTTGTGAGTCCTAAAGAAGTGTTTATGAGTGTAGCAGGAGCCTCTTCTCGGACCCACTTTGGTTGAAGTCATCAATGTGTCAGCGGCAATGATCCACACTTTTGAAAGCAATAACATCTCACACTCCAATTTCAGGATCCCCGCATCCTTCCCCCTCCAAAAAAAGCAAAGACAAGATGTCCAGTAAAAAAAACCTCTTCGACGTCTCCACTGCAGACAACGAAATGACACTGAGTGGGCTGTCGTTAAAGAAAACATCCTGTTTGGTTTGCAAATTCTTTTCAGAATAAATCATAAACGAACTGAAAACAAGATGACATGCATGGCTGCCTCGCAATTTTGTCACCCCAAATAATATCTGAAACAAGTTAAACCCAATATAACATAAATTCAAATGATTTGGCTCGCACTGAAACCCGCTGTGAATTTCATGGTAGTACGTAGTCCTTTATTTTGAAGAAACGTATTAGTTTCCGCTCACGCCATGGACTTGATCTCACTAATATGTATAAGTGCGTTGTGGCAAATCTGCTCTGCGGCGTACATCATCTTCTCGACAAGAATCAGTTTAAGTTATTTTAATTTAATTTGAGCCACATCAATGGATAGCAAGCTGTTCTTGATTCGCATAATAATCGTATTACAAACAACCTCTTTCTCGACCACACACTCCCACTACCACCCATCTGCCTCAAATATCGCCTAGAATAGATTGTCAGCTCCAGATTTGAGTTTCCCAAAACGATCCTGCATATTTGAGCAAAAATAAGAAATAAACACGATCAGAATAGTTGTTGTAAAAATATCCTGTCCGGAAATGTTAGTTACACAAAATGGTGTCCATCGTCATTGCGAGCCTACGTGACGTGTTTGATCTAATTAAACATCTTCATGCATTTACTATACTATCACTCAAGTTCCGGAAAGTCTCATCATCCACGCACGTGATCATCTATTTCCGTTTCTCCTCTCGATATCTACCTCACGACGGGGCTTCTGACTAACACAGGACGTTTAATTTTTTTTTTAAATAAAAAACACACATTCAATCGATTTAATGAAGAACTCCCAACACATGCAAGGTACAGTGGCATACATCCGTATGGGTAAATTCACATTTTTCCATTTCATTGTTTTTTCCAGGTTGTCAAACGAGTCAGGTTAGGGTCAACACCATAACTATTTAAATTCTAACATTTTAAAAAACTATTGCCGATCTTGCATTTGTTTGTATTGCGTTCTGCATTTTTATGTAATAACATTTTTAATGGTAAACTCATAATTGCATCCATTATTCACAGGGTTTTGCAATAATGTATCAAGAATTGAACTCCAAATTAACATTGTTGTAGTCATGTAATGTGTTTTGTTTTATTTAAAGTATAGCGTCCTTTCTTTACATCAGTGTATTTTTTGACGGCTCATACTCTTTCTGACCAATTCCATTTACCATTAATAATCCCCAGAATGTTAAAAAAAGATACAATACTTTTAATCGCAAAAGTTATAATAATGATCATAAAATGGTGATGTTGGGAACCTAAATGTCATTACTTGGTGGACTTTCCAATGTGGATAAGAGTAGCAGCTTTGCATTATTTCCAAAATACAGAGAATGTGTCATCGGCTCGAAGATATTATGAAGCTCTGCTGTGAGTTATCTACTGATAAACAGATCCAGACCACAGTGAAAGGCTCGGGCAAAGGGGCAGCAACAGCTGGTGGCCTAGCCTTTGCTGGAGGCTTGGTTGGGGGTCCTCTTGGTATTGCAGTTGGTATGCTACCCATTACTTTACTTATTGGAATGAGTAATGCTGCACAATCAACACTCATCCAACAGGACCATCTTTTAAACCTTGGTTCTTTTCAGGTGGTGCAATTGGAAGCCTTCTTGGCTGTTGGCTGACCACTGGTCAGTTCAAACCTCTTCCTCATGTCATTATGGAGCTCAGTCCTCAGCAGCAGCAGAAGCTATACGGCGATCTGGTCACCATCCTTGGGGATATTCAGTGGACAGATGTGGTGCAGCTAACTGGACTTGTCATGAGCAACATCAGTCTGAAACAGCAGCTAACGGCAGCACTTCTTGAATTTGTGACTAAGGAGCTCCAAGCGAATGTGCACTATGTGGAGTAGTGCGTATATGTGGACAACCACCACGCTCTGTTTGGCAAGGACGTGATTTAGTGTGTGCCTGTGCAGACCCCTGTGCACACTGCTTCGTACTTTCCGGAAACCACAGCCGCATACACTGATTTATACTTTGTGTGTAGTAAATTATGCCACTGTGTTTATTTATTTGTTAGTTTTTTTGTCATTGTTGGTAGCACAACTCTGATCAACACCAAAATTATAATCTTGTACATTTATGACCTTGACCTAGGAATGATACTTGTGTGACCAGAATATGAATACTGTATTGTTCATGTATATTCTGAACATTTTTTTCCTCTGAAGCTGCATTTCAATAAATATCTGTATTAGTCACAAAACTTTGCAATGTGAAATACCAGGAGGTTGAGTTTTTTTCTTTACTTTTTATTGTTGCAACAGTTAGCATTTGTTTTTCCTAAATGTTCCAAGTCACCTTGCACAAAAGAAGTTGAAGGTATCTTTAATAGTGGTAATAGTTCAGGTGATTTACATCAAGTATGTTCCCACCGAAGGCTAAGGTTCAAACTTAAAGCAGTGAGAAAACAGTGTTCAACAATGAAAATGAAATGCAAACCCAGCAACAATACTGTAGGAAACAGGTTTTTATTGACAATTAAATAGATGATTTTCACCTCCACCTGATACATAGAGCCATAATTTGAACATATACTACAGTAGGGGATAGATTGGTAAGAGCGCCCTCATATTTATCCCACCACAACGGTGTCATCATCTGGGAACTCATAGTAGGGAACCTCCAGGTTAAGAGGTGCCGGCCCTTTTCTAATTCTTCCTGAAGCATCGTAGTGGGATCCGTGGCAAGGACAGTAGTAGCCGCCGAAGTCACCCGCGTTAGCAATCGGCACACATCCCAGGTGGGTGCACACACCAAGGACGATAACCCACCTGGGGTTGAGCACTCTATCCTTGTCATGTTGGGGATCACGGAGCTCGGTGAGATTCACAGCCTCCTCTGCAGCAATTTCCTTCTCGGTGCGATGGCGGACAAACAGGGGTTTCCCACGCCACTTGAACGTCATGTTTTTGCCCTCCGGAATCTCATTCAGCTTGATCTCAATCTTGGACAACGCCAGGACATCGGCTGAGGCACTCATGGAGGAGACAAACTGGGTAACCACTGTTTTGGCTGCATAGACGCCAACTACGGTGGTTGCCCCTGTTAACAAGTAGGAGAAGGCCCTCCTCGCATCACTGCTGTACTGAGAGGACTTGTTTGGGTCGATGACTTCAGGGCGGCGGTAATCTGTGAAGTCGGGGATTTTGATGTCTGTATGGGCGAGCCGGATTCCTCCAGGAGCTAAAATCATGAAATAAAATGGTCATGCACACTCAAATATCAGTTATTGAAAGGCAGATGAATAAATATTGAATATGGTGCAGAATCTTTCATCCAATGAAAGGAAACTAATTCCATTGATATTTGTTTTCACATAGTGCAACAAATCATTACCATTAATTGAATGAGTATACTCTAGTATTAAAATATGAAATTCACATGGATGGTTGTCAGAGATGTCACAGGTTGCGGTTTATTGATAAATTTCAGATCAGTAGTGCCATTTTTATGTTTCATTATCGTTAATTCTATAGTTTGTCAATTTGACCAATATCTTCTTTTCCTTTCGGCTTTTGCCTTCAAGGGGTCGCACAGCAAATCAGTGTCCTCCATTTTTAGCGGTTTGATCCGCCAATATGACAATCTAAAATGTGCATTGGCATCCAAGAGAGGAACAATAAAAATAACTTTAAAAAAGGTCATTATAGTTAATGAGAAAACACATTGAGCCTCCTTATGTTGCCATATGAAAAATATGCTTTATTGGATAAAAATGCCAGTAAATAGTGCAGGATTATTGAAATTATGACATTTAAGGCACAATTCATTTTCTTAAAACTTATTGTCGTTTGGGTTTTCTACTTCATTAATGCAGAATCCTGTCTTTGGAGAAAACACACACACGCGCGCGCGCACACACACACACACACACACACACACACACACACACACACACACACACGCACGCACGCACGCACGCACGCACGCACACACACACACACACACGCACACACGCACACACACACACACACACACACACACACACACACACACACACACACACACACACACACACACACACACACACACACACACACACACACGACTCAATTATGACAGTGTGTCCATATTGTGTCAATACGGCAGGCGTATCGAGGTCGTGCTTTGTAGTTTTGTTATTCAGAACAATTGCCCACCACCCTGTTTTATGCTCGTCCTTAAAGGACAACCGACGTCCCCGGACAAGTTGTGTCCATAATTTGTAAAATCACTTCAAATGACTTCTACTGAGCGTATTTTAATAAGATTCCACCGCATATAGCTATATTTTACGTTTTAAGACTCGCACTGAACATTCAGGAAGTCTTGTTTTTGAGTTGGTGACGAGTCCTCACGTGACGTCAGAAAAGGACCGCCTGCTGACCGTGAAAAGGACGCATTGTCCTTCCACACGTCAATGTATTTTGCTGTCGTTGTTTGGTCTGGGGACCTCGTGTTGCACCCAAAAGCCGCCAGAGGGCGTCCAAGCGCCATTTAAGAATTTATCAGCCTGTGGAAACGGAGGTGGCCACAGGATGTCGCCATTTTGTGCCTCATTTTTTTTGAGAGATTTTCCCCCAATGTTGCCTCAAAATGGCCCAAATACATTCTTTAATCGATTGCAAACATGTATGCTTTGCTCTTCAGAGCTATTTGAATCATATTCATAACTGGATGTGTAACAAGAAAGCATATTCATAACTGGATGTGTAACAAGAAAGCATATTCTCCGAATCTGAAGCCATTGTTTTGATTCACAAGCAATACGTCTGTGTAAGCTCTCAGTCGTACAGGAGTGGTCCATCGATGAGAAGGTTTCTTCAGCCGTCATCTGTACAAATTTGAAGGTTTCGGACGTTTTGCCTCCTATCCAAGAGGCTTCGTCAGCGAACTAAAGTCTGACTGGTCGTATCGGCCTTGTTTATATATCCCTAATGTCCAGACATGGCGGCGCCGGACACAGCTATGATAGGTCCCTACTCTCAGGTTGGGGGGAGCAGAGGACCACTCCCTGTGGCCCACTGATTGTTCCTACATTCCTGACTAATACTGGCCCATTTCCCCCACTCCCACCGGTATCACCTCATCAGCATTACGAATGTTGCCTAACCTGTTTTGCATAAGCAGGCTATTGTATGAACGATCCAAATTGAACCTCACCCCACCAGACCGGTTTAATGAAGGATTTTGTTGTTTTATAAGAATCGCTTCTTTTACCCCCCTTTCAAACCATCTATGTTCTTTTGCTAAGATTTTTGACTCTAACCACCCTTTACAACACAAATTAGGAGTTATCAGAACCCTCCAGCATAGGGCTAAACCAGGGGTGGGCAAACTTTTTGACTCGCGGGCCACAATGGGTTCTAAAATTTGACAGAAGGGCCGGGCTAGGAGTATTTGGAGGGAGTGTTTGGGCCGGAAATACTAAACCTAAAGCATTAAAGGACAACCGACGCCTCCGGACAAGTTATGTCCATAATTTGTAAAATCACTTCAAATGACTTCGACTGAGTGTATTTTAATAAGATTCCACCACATATAGCTATAGTTTACGTTTTAAGACTCGCGCTGAATATTCATGAAGTCTTGTTTTTGAGTTGATGACGATGCCCATGTGACGTCACGTTTGGAACGCCCCTGTTTGATACAAGTTGAGACAAATTCCCAGCAGACAAATCAGCCCATTTCCAACGAAGCTTGGGCGCCATCTTCTGCATTTTGTGGGAGCTACATTGCTGTCATTGACGGCTCAAATTGAAATGGGAGGACTCCTTTAATCAATTGCAAACATTTATGCTTTCCTCTTCAGAACTATTTGAATCCTCTTCATAACTGGATGAGTAACAAGAAAGCATCTTCTCCGAATCTGAAGCCATTGTTTTGATTCTCGGCAAAACAAGACATCTTGGCGTGACGTCACGAACAAGGGGGCGGGACCTTCTGAAACTGGCCATTTCCGGATTCATTTTGAAGTCATTTTTATTGGTGTTTTTCATTTGACTATTATATTTTATGGAGACCTCTGAAACCTTCAAATTTGTACAGATGACGGCTGAAGAAACCTCATCGATTCACAAGCAATGCAAGACGTCTTGGCGTGACGTCACACAATGGGGGCGGGACTTTCTGAAAACGCCCAATTCGCAGCTATTTTTTTTGCAGATTTTGGACACTTTAAGTCATTTTTATTGGTGTTTTGCCTTTGACTAAAAATATCATACTGCGAGTTTTGGGTATTTTAGATGCTATAAAACGTTTTTCTGGTGTCAGTTAAAAAACACAAAAGTGACGTCGGTTGTCCTTTAAGTGTGTGCTGCTTTGGCTTTCCCGTTCGAAGATCTCCATTTAACCAAGCCACGCTCAAACATTATTTGGCCGTGTCTGCAGTACGGGGAACGTGTAAAACGTGTCCTACGACGAACGATCCATGATTTTTGTCTAACAACCAGACGACATATTAGCAAGTTACAACTAGAATTATTACAAGCCAACTTAGTGATTATAATATTCACACAGATGGCCGGTCGCTGACATTTTTCTGTAGTTTTGTTAGCCAAAGGCCCCGTGAACATGTCTTACCAGTGGCAGGGAGCAACTCCTTAGCTCCAGGTATCACCCCACATTTGATGACTTGCGTTGTTCCCCGCAACAATGGGGGAAGAGCCCCAAAACGACCAGCAAATGTAATCATTTTCGCTCGATAAACGAATATCTTACCCCGTATCTGGGGGACACGACCTTGCGTGAACAAACCCTATGTGTGTCTCTGAATTCCGACACGACGGAAACTCTTTCCTTCTTCTGTAAATGAAAGGTTCCGCCTCGAAGTAAGACCCGGTCCTTTTATTAATGCCTGTCATTTCTTTTGTTATAGAATGTACATATTTTTGTCAGAACAAAATATACAAATGTATAACTTACATTCGATGGAAATCTGGTATTAATAGATGTCGCTTCATACGGATGTTTAAATAAATGTACATTTTAAACAGGCACATCTTAAAGGCAATTGTCTTTGTGATATAAACAAGGGTCCTCTCACCCCCCGAAAAAAATGGACGTCGGATGCAAAATGGTGACATAAGCGATAATAGAAACAAGGAACAATGAAATTTCCAAAGAGAAAGTTGTTTCTTGTAATAATTTTTGCTTATGTAGCATTTTCGTTATATGCTGCATACAACGTTTTCTTCAGCCCTAAAGTCATATCTCGGGTTCACAGGATAGAGAAGAAAGAAGCTGGACCCTCTGGTATCTTCACCCACAAAATACATTTCTAAAATACAAAGGCCTTTAGAAAATGCATTTATACAGTTACGTTGCAGTTATATGTTTGGTTGGATTAACTAAACTGCTGGGCCGACATGTCTGTTTTGTTTGCAGGGGGTGTTCGAGCTGGCGGGGCTGCTCCTTTCATTGGGGATGAGTGGAATCCGTGGGAGGATGAACAAGTGGAGTACAACTCGGCACTGAACAAAAAAAGAGAGGCATTCAAGCAACATTTGGCACGAATTGATAAGAACAAACCCAAAAGATACAAGGTCCAAATATGGGGTAAAGCGGCCATAGGTGAGACTCGTTGGACATAATTTCTTTCAGTTTGTCCGGAAACACCAGTGCTAACCGCCGTGTTTCTGTATTTTGCTACGACCTATTATATTCTCTTTCCCACTTCTCATCGTCGTCTTCTTATTTTTATTATTGTTGTTTATATTACCATTAAAGCATTTTCCCACCAGGCCTTTATCTTTGGGAACATATATTGGAGGGACCCCTCAACCCAACTGACAAGATAGCACAATGGAGAGAGGGCGAGCTCCAGTCAAATAAAATTGATTTCAGGTAACAACTCACTGATGAGACTTTAGAGTGTTATGAACAGATAATAACTTATGAAGAAGACCCATACCATTAATCAATTTCCTCCTCCATCTGTAGTTTCTACACAGGGCCTGCTGTCATCCAAGGTCATGTCCCCTTAGATATGAACAGTCTCGTTCTTGTTTTGAATGGTCGTGAGCAGCAGAAGGTGACATATTCCACGCGTTGGTTGGAGCACGTCCGAGCTTTGGTTCAGTCACACACTGTGGCTCACGTAGCTGTGGTCCTGCTGGGTGAAGAACACTGCAACAATGACTGGATTGGGCCATACCTAAGGAGACATGGTGGCTTTGTGGATATCCTCTTTTTGGTGTATGACAGCCCTTGGGTCAATGATCGAGATGTCTTCCAGTGGCCTCTTGGCGTTGCCACGTAAGTTTTTCTTTAATTCCTTTTCTATTTGGTCAATTTTATCTGCAAGTTGAATAAAACACATGCATTCACACATTAACAATATAACGTAGTATGCAGCACACAACAATTAAGTAATCATAGAACACATTGGTTGTTCAAAGTTTACCAGGTGAACGTTCCATTCAAGTTTGCTATCATTCTTATTTGGGTTATGGGTGAAAGTGTCTCTCTCCCACTGACCTTGGTACTTTGAGGCCAAGCACACCTGTGCACATACAGTGGGACCTCGGTTTACAAATGCCTTGCCTTACGAACTATTCGGTTTACGAACATTAAATTTATGAAAATTAAACCTTGGCATACGCACTACTTTTCGGGATACACATGGAGCGCCGCCCCACCACGTCTGCCGGAGTAATTTTCGGCGGAAGAACACCAAACTACACGACCGAACAGCGCCACAGCCGGCCTACCTTTCCACCCCCCTTTCTCTGAGTGAACTCGTCGTTCATCTTCAAGGATTTATCACGGATACTTTTGCTGTTATGGGTCCAAAAAAGACCCCACCACAGGCTCGTGTTCAGCCGAAGAAGACATAAAACAAAATTATAGTCGAGGTGAAGAACGAGATCATTGAGAAACACGAACGAGGTGTGCGTTTGTCTGACTCACCGGCCCAGTGTTAAGTCCACCATTGCTACCGTCCTTCGGAACAAAGAAGCTATTAAAGGTGCGTGTGTTGCTAAAGGGGTTTCCGTGTTGGCAAAGCAACGGTCTCGGGTAATAGAAGAGGTTGAAACACTTCTGTTAATTTGGATTAATGAAAAGCAGCTAGCCGGCGATAGCGTGAATAAAGCAATTATATCCGAGAAAGCACGGCAAATTCACACGGCCTGGAACCTGGAAGTTCACCGTTTATTGATTATTTTAAAGCTAGCAACGGATGGAGGAGATGGCTGCAGCATCAAGTGAGAGCGTCAAGACAATGTTGGCTAAGTGGATGTGCAGGCTTTTATTGAACAGTTCCATTCAGAAAAGACTGGCTATGAGAATCATCAACATAATGAATGATAATGTGGTGCCTCAGTTTCGTAAAACCTTACAAGTCAGAAAGCAACATGTGTAAATTAAGAGGTTTTTAGTCAGCAAAAACTAAGAGTCTCAGAAGAAGCAAAGAAGAGAAGCCACACTGGAGGTTGAGTTACCAACAGTCCATACAGTAACACCCCCCCCCCCACCACCTGCTCCCCCCCTCCCTCCCACCCCATTCCATCCAGCCATCAACGACCATCACAAAGGTAAATAAAACGACTTTATTATATAGTACAGTTTATTTCCTTAATTACAGTCCTTATGGAATGTGACTCCTTCCAAACAGCAATTCCCTCCGACCTCCTACCCCATTCCATCAAGCCATCCACGACCATCACTAAGGTAAATAAAACGACTTTATCATACAGTGCAGTGTATTTCTTTCATTACAATACAATAGCACATTTATTATATGTAGAATAAGGTATATTGTTTGTAGTTTTAAGGCTTATTTAGTTGAAAATTATATTTTATGGAGACCTGGGAACTGATTATTCTCATTTTAATGGTTTCCGATTGGAAATTAATTTTTGGGATACACACTTTTCACCTTACACACTGTCTGGGAACCAATTAAGTGCGTAAGCCAAGGTCCCACTGTATAGACAAACAAGCTGTCACACTCACATTCATATCAATGAACTTAGTCTTCAATTAATCGAATTCAAATGTTTTCAAAATGTGGCAAGAAGGTTGTGTTTCTGGTGAAAACCTCCTCAAACCTAGAGATAAAAACAGAGCTGAGATTGGTATTGCTGCTCTTTTCTAACTATTGTAAATTTAAACCAAATAAAAACAATAACATCTTAAAAACCTTTCCTCCTTCCGATTCTGGCCATTTACGTACTTAAAAGTGTTCACCAAACATTGTAACCAAACTATCTATGCTGTACATCATGCTACTTGTATATATATTTCCAATGAAGTTAAATTCACTGTATTTTATTTATTATGTGTCTTATTCAGATACAGGCAGTTTCCCATGGTCAAGCCCAATACTGAGATGATCACCTCTAACAGGCCATACCTTTGCAACTTCTTCGGTACTGTTTACAAGAATTCTTCAAGGGAAACACTCATGCAAGTTCTGAAACAATCTGAACTGCAGAAAGATTGCATCACCACTGCCAGGGAGAAGTAAGCCCTTATTTTACGGCATGTCAAAATGTTCCAAAACATCAAGTTTTTTTTTTCTGTCATAGATTTGGTCTTTTGTACGGCACCTCTGCATTTAACGTATTACTGTAGTAAAAAGAGCTGGCGCATAAGATTAGAGACAACTTGGAGCGGTGGCACCTAGGAGAGAGTTTTGGGATTCTCCATCTCTAATTACCATATACAATTAATTAAATTCTGTTGTTTTAAACCTCCAAATTGATACCCAAATACATTTACAAACTTTTTTTTTGCATTTGTGTTGGACCTGCACTCCATAATCCTCAGAATTTTTCTCATCCTCTAATATTATTTAAATTCATATTGTTTATTGAGTACATATATAACACTATCACTCAGAAAACATATTTGTATACACTGGGAGCTTTTTTTTAAGTAATTCCAGTCGCATGTGCAGGTGTGCGTCATGCTTTATCCCTTGTATACGGTATGTTGAGCATTTCCAAGTGTAAGAACACAGAGCACAGAAGGAATCGCGAGACGCATCAGGACTTGCGCCCTTTCATTGAAAACTGCTTTTAAATAAAAAATTTAAAATGATATTTCCCAATTACAATCTGACTAACATACAGATTATTCATTTACCATCTCTCTTTCCCCTGAACCTGGAGATGGCTCCCGCAGGAAACAGCAGACAGTCTAAAGCACTACCAAACTGCCTTGGCCCAAAGTGAGGTCACTCTCTGCCCCGTTGGTGTCAACACAGAATGCTACCGCATATATGAGGCCTGCTCTTATGGGTCAGTGCCTGTGGTGGAGGATGCATTGACGCCAGGGAGGTGTGCGGCCGGGCCGAGCTCGCCTCTGCGCCTCCTTAAATCAGCAGGAGCACCCTTCATCTTTATTACAGATTGGCAGGAACTTCCTGCTATTCTGGAGAAGGAGAAAGGGATGAGCCATGAGCAGAAGGTGGACAGGAGGAGGAGATTGCTGGAGTGGTACGCCACTTTCCGTCAGCAAATGAAGGAGAGGTTCACGGAGGTCATCGAGGAAAACTTTTTCAAAAGTGGCTGATTGTGTTTATTTCTGTGTGTGTGTGTGTGTGTGTGTGTGTGCGTGCGTGCATGCGTGTTGCTTGAAAAGTAACCCAAGTGACTGATTTCATCTATTTTGTGGAAAGTGGAGCTATGTGGTTACCTTCTTGTGCAGTGAATCTGGTGATAATGTTCAGTTAATGTATGCACATTTTATCTGAATGATATGTATTTATGTTGTGAAGTTGTGAGAGCCATCATGAAGAGTTATTGTTAATATATTTGAATATTGTCAGTGATTGAATGTCCAGTTATGTAGAATTTAGAGAGATTATGAAGTATTTGCACTGCAGTCCATACATTTCAACTAAATTTTGTTTGTTCAAATTTAATTCAGCAGATTTTTCTTAGGGATGGAAAATGCGACGATAACAGCAGAACAACTGTAATGTACTTAAACGCCTTATTTCAAATTGGTGCATAAAGTCTATTTTGTGTTGTGTGTGTATGAAGTGGAGCGTTGGATATTCAAAGTCAAAGTCAGCTTTATTGGATTGGATTTGCCTTCATTCGTTTTCGCAGTGGAAAAATTCACATTTCACAGCAGCAAAGTTGTTGAATGTTCAATTAGTTTTACAGTATGTATTACTTTTTGCTATGATGCATGGTTATTTTTTACGGTGCACTTAAATAAACTTGTTTTTAATCCATCTGTGCATCACTAAAAATGGGAATGATGTTGGCGTTTTCCTGTTGATGTAAAATGAAATATTTTCTCCGGCAGGTGGCGCTCAGGTCCAATTTATAATAGCACTTAATAATTTGCGTCTGAATACAGTACACGTAAATGTTGAAAAAAATCCCAAATGCAGCATACTGTATTTTTTGATGAACACGTGTTTCTATTTACCTCAAGTTATGTTATGCAATTGTCTGATTGGTATTGCCTTGTGTATTTTTTTGATGGATGCGTATCACAATTTTTGTAAATGCGGTGTTTTATATGGAAAATAGTAAATTTCAATACATGATATGAGTGTGACAGTACGTTAAATGGAACTATTCAACTGTATTGAATTTTATGTACGTACTTGTGTGAGTGCGTGTGCGGGCGCGCGCGCGTGTGTATGTGTGAAAGGTCCCTCCCTCTTCCCTGCCTAGCTGCCTGCCGTGTGTGCTGCAGTCGGCCTGCCGACTTGTCTGACTCAAGGCTATCGGGAGTTAGAAGAGGGAGAGACTTTCCAGGGAAAGCGACGAGGGGGAGGTGTTTGCGTGTTTCCCTACTCCGAACCACTCAAACCGGTCCAATTCAAGTCGACTTTTGAGCACCTCCACCCCGGTGTGCCTTTGGGGCACTACTTTTCGACGCGGTGCAAATTGCAGATGATGCTCTGCCACGGTGCCCAGGAGAATTTACGTGTTTGTATTCTTTCATGCCGCGGTAGCACGAGGCTACCGTGGGAGCTGTGAGGATCTCGGTCGGAATCGGATTGTGCATCGCCGACCCGCTCAGAAGGGATATTATCAATGAAGAACTAAGCAACTGGACAACTCGGCCTTTGTTACCCTTCCACTTCTTGACAATCACTTTAGAACACATTAGTTTACCAGCAAGTGGACATAAAATGTCTTCGCCGAGGTTTAAAAAAGATAAAGAAATCATCACGGACTACGAGAATCAAGTGAAAGGTGAGAGGCAGCTGGACTCTTGGTTTAGAACGCGCTGATAACGGGAAAGTGGGAAAAAGTACAGACGAGCGAGTTCACCAGTCAGGCGTTAGCTGGTGATTGAAAAAGTTTGGAATGTATGATCTCTAGCATGACCGTATTCAGACACACGGCTCCTACTAATCGCCGTGTTACGAGAAGATGTGGGTCACTTTTAATATTTTAAATCGAGTGAGCTACATTAGCCCAGGATATATACACAATGCTATAATTGTCCACTTTTTTTTCTTAACCAACCTTTTATGTGCACTATTGTTTCCACAGTTAAGCCCCAAAAAGTCAATTTAAGTCGCACCAGCATTATTTATCGAGGAAAAGCACACCCGTATAAAGATCCAGTAGATGTACTGCTCGGGGAACTTGAAGTTGGTGCTTTTTTTTAAATTCCTGTTGCACAAATCCCAAATCTATATACTGTACCTATAACATAGCATGTTATGATCATATTTGCAAGGGCGCGTTTCATAGATGACTTATTGTCAAATACAAATAGACTAACACAGGAAAGACGCGCCAGGCTGTTCCAGGGTAGCAATGGGGATTCGGCTTTCGGCCAAGTAGCTGTTGATCTGAGCTCGCCTGCCTCGTTGCATGCCACAATGTTACAATCCTGTCTGGTCACTGGGCATTCACCTATTTGTCAGTACTATAATTCAGAACAATGTATACAACAGGGAACGGTGGACATAGAAATACAGTATGTTCCAGGGTCAAACTAAACAATCATAAACCCCCATTAACTGGACAGGCACTCTAATACATGCACATAACTGTCATAAAATCGTCAAAGTATGTCTCTTTTTTAAATCATGTGCTTGACACTCCTTTTGGAGGGAGGTAATTCTTCTGTAATTACTGTCAAAGCACAGATTCAGATATGAATCCTGTGATCCTCACGTCGGTCTCCCGTGACATCATCCATGTATATTTTGGTTCTTTCAGAAAGGAGAAAAAAACAAGGTCCAGAGGAAAAAACAAACACATATCTGGAATTATTTCTTTAATGTTTGTTGAGCACAGATCTGAAAGTGTATGATAGGGTCGTGCATGACCCCATGCAAATTCTGACCTATATTCAAGTACAGCGGTCCTACAGTACTACTTGCTTCCCTCTATTGATCAGTTGAGAAGGGAAGCTTGTGGGGGCTAAAGAGAGTCGTGCCGCTTAAAGTCTTGAAAGATTTGCATGTGCCTGGCCAAATGACGCTCATTCGCAAGAAATGTTAATGTCCGCCTTCTCCTTTTTACCCCGATAATGACTAATGGCTGTAACAAGGCATGATACATAGTCATAAGGAATGCTGCACTGGAAATGTTGATGAGAAACTTCCCATCTGTCATGCAACATCACACTGCTGCTCAGAATGGCTGTTGTTCGATAGAAAACAGTTGAACTCTTTTTATCAATCGCCAAAGGGAGCTCCTGAGAATATGGTTATTGATCCAGATTTGTTCAAAGATTGACACATTCATCAGTCAGAACCTTCATTATGATCCAACATTTGAAAGCCTCCTTGAGAAAACCATTTTTCGGATGGAATGCCTTTAATTATGATGTAGAACAAGACTGATTCACCGAATCCCTGGGGTTCGATCAAACCCAGGTTAAAAACCACAGATCTCGATAATGTTTCCACAATGTATCATCGTTTTGTTGTTGATTTTAATTTATCACTGGTACAGTGACATTATGTGTGGAGCCATGGGTTCAATGAGCAAAAGCAGCTCGTATTATTCTTCCAAATGCAGATTTGATGTCAGATGTTCATTGTCTTAAGGTCATGGCCTTATGGCAACTCCCCTTGAGCTTCTGACAGGGGCACACCCCCACACCATCATGAGGGCTGCCCTCTTTGACCTGTTTTCATCATTGTTGAAATCAGAGCCAATATATCTGCAACCGTACTTGTGTTTGCATGCAAGTGTATAAAATCAACAAAGTCAAATTTTGAAAAAGGCCGATAGGGCAGCAAATTATTTTATACCAAACTTAGAAAACATTTGGGGTTAACAAATGAAATTGAATCATTTGTATGCAGTTATACACTGCTGTGTAAATGCAGTTATTTACTTTAAGTTGAAGAATTTAGAATTCTTTATAATTGTCATTATAATACAGTTGTAGTTGCCTTTTTTGTTTCTCAAGTATATACCCCGCTAATAACCTACGCATCTATCATGTCAAGCATAATTCATTCTTGGAAAACTTCAGGGTCACGTTACTTTAAATTTAAATGGCTGAGAATGGTGCAGACACATAGGCCAACGGTGGATTACTGCTGCACTCTAACCTAACAGTCTCCAAGAAGTGTTGATAGTGTTTAGAAGTAGGTGGACTAATGGAATCTTCACACCTCAAAGGCCTTTTTTCAGAACATCACAAACACCGAATTCACACTGTACCATCTGTTTTTTAATCATCACAGTGTCTTTAACAGTGTTGTTGTCAGTGCATCTTCAGTTTGTGGTGTGCCATTAGGCGTATTGTTTCTGTGTGCACTAGTGGTTAAATAATATTTTTGACGGCCACATTTGTGGCCACACATCCTTTTTGCGGCTTTAAAAAATGCTGCTGAACAAAACCGAAGCCCCACTTTTCCTGCTGTGCTTTTCAGCAAAGCCACAAAGGCCACTCGGACATTGCCGCAACCCTCCCCCTTCGCCCCCACCAAAAAGGGGAAAACAGTGCTTTCAATAGCTAACACAGTGGTTGTGCAACATCACTATGAATGTAAGCCCACCATCACGAATCATGCTTGCATTTGCAAGACTATTAATTTATAGAAAAATCATGAAATGATGGCTGCCCAGTGCCCAATTGGTTAGCCCGTCAGCCTCACAGTGCGGAGTTGCAGGGTTC
Organism: Hippocampus bargibanti; assembly: GCF_051943395.1. Taxonomy (NCBI): domain Eukaryota; kingdom Metazoa; phylum Chordata; class Actinopteri; order Syngnathiformes; family Syngnathidae; genus Hippocampus; species Hippocampus bargibanti. Next base: position 19,579,363 of record NC_142738.1, on the reverse strand, counting down.
GATTCTGGCTTTGGCTTTCTTGTGTGGTGTTAGCATATTCTCCCGATGCTTGTGTGGTTTTTCTCTGGGTACTTCGGTTTCCTCCCACATACCCAAAACATGCATTGCATGTTAATGGACCACTTAGATGAGAAAGTGGATCAGAATCAGAATCATCTTTATTGCCAAGTATGTAGAACACACAAGGAATTTGTTTCCGGTAGAACACGCTGCACTAGTATCGTCGTCAAAAAAAACTGCTAAGTGGCACTATACAGTTCCATTTTGGCTACTGTTGAAAGAGTTCAAAGAGTTCAAAGAGTTAATGGCTTGGGGGAAGAAGCTGTTTAAATGTCTGCTGGATTTGGTGCGCATGGATCGGTAGCGCCTGCCTGAGGGGAGTAGCTGGAAAAGGTGGTGGGCAGGGTGCGGAGGGTCCAGTAGGATTTTCCGCGCCCTAGTTTGGATTCTTGCAGTGTGCAAGTCCTCGAGAGTGGGTAGGGCGGTGCCAATGATTTTTTCCGCCGTCCTAACTGTCCGTTGAAGTCGGATTTTGTCCATTTTTGTGGCGGCCCCGAACCAAACGGTGATGGAAGAACACAGGATAGATTCGATGACAGCCGTGTAGAAATGTTGCAGCACCTCCTGTGGCAGGCCATGCTTCTTTAGCAGCCTCAGGAAGTACATTCTCTGTTGGGCCTTTTTCAGGATAGAGTTGATGTTGACCTCCCATCTCATGTCCTGGGAGACTGTGATTCCCAGGAACTTGAAGGGCTCAATGGTTGACACCAGGCGGTTGGATAGTGTGAGGGGTAGCTGTGGTGATGGATGTTTCCTGAAGTCCACGATCATCTCAACTGTCTTGAGCGTGTTCAGCTCCAGGTTGTGACGGCTGCACCAGAGCTCCAGCTGCTCCACTTGTTGTCGGTACGCAGACTCGTCGCCGTCTTTGATGAGACCGATGACCGTGGTGTCGTCTGCGAACTTTATGAATTTGACAGCTGGGTACGTTGAGGTGCAGTCGTTCGTGTAGAGAGAGAAGAGCAATGGAGAGAGGACGCATCCCTGCGGGGCTCCAGTGCTCGTGGTTCGTGTTGTGGATGATATATTTCCCAGTCTGACCTGTTGTGTCCGTCCTGTCAGGAAGCTGAGGGTTCACTGGCAGATCGTGGGGGACACACCAAGCTGGAGAAGTTTGGGGATGAGGAGTTCTGAGATGATGGTATTGAACGCAGAGCTGTAGTCCACAAACAGGATCCTTGCGTAGGTTCCTGTGTTGTCAAGGTGGTCGAGGATGTGGTTCAGTCCGATGTTGACTGCATCCTCCACAGACCTGTTTGCCCGGTAGGCAAACTGAAGAGGATCTAGCAGAGGTCCGGTGATGTTCTTTAGGTGGTTCAGCACGAGGCGTTCAAAGGACTTCATGACCACAGACGTCAGAGCGACAGGTCTATAGTCGTTCAATCCCGAGGGTGCTGGTTTCTTTGGAACTGGGACGATAGTAGACTGTTTGAAGCAGGATGGGACTTCACACTGCTCCAGGGATCTGTTGAAGATTTGTGTGAAGACCGGAGCCAGCTGGTCAGCGCAGACTCTCAGGCAGAAGGGGGACACTCTGTCAGGTCCTGCAGCTTTCTTGATCTTCTGCTGCTTGAAGAGCCGTCTAACGTCCAGTTCGTGGATCTGTAGGGCAGAGGGCGGAGATACGGTAGTTTCTGGTAATGGTGGACAGACCGGGGAAATGGGGGTGTCCATTTAACTCATGTATTTAACTCATCAGCCATACCATTGTTGTACACTGCTTGGGGGGAAGGTAAACGATAATTTGTTATTGCTTTCAGGCCATTCCACACCGATGCAGAGTCGTTAGCGGAGAACTGTTTGTTAAGCCTCTCCGCATAACGTTTCTTTGCGATGTTAATTTCCTTCGTCAGCCTGTTTCGGGCGAGTTTGTAAACTGCTCGATCGCCGCTTTTAAATGCGGATTCTTTCTCTTTCCTAAGCTGCCTGAGTTTGGGAGTGAACCATGGCTTGTTGTTGTTGAATGAGCGGAAGGACTTTGTTGGTACACACATGTCCTCACAGAAACTGATGTATGATGTTACAGTGTCTGTGTATTCATCCAATGTGCCCGTTGAAGTTTCAAAGACGCTCCAATCAGTGCAGCGATGGATGTTGCTTCTATTTTACTGAGCTAATCAATTTGAACAGGCGCAATCCACCAATGCGGTGTTTATTTTTTGAAGCATGACAAATGCATTCTCAGTTAAACCCACTCTAATGTGACGCGAAATAGGTTGCACTTGTGAATGAATGTTTTTGAATCTGAGAGGTACAGGATATGCACTGGCCTTTTCAAATCAGTTTATATGTATTGTTGTATTTTATCATAGTTGCCTCTCAGTCTCTCTCCTACGATGTGTCAGACCATAGAGTGGGATCCTTGATGTGTGTGGTAATGAGCATGATGTGATTCAGTGCGGCTCGCCATTAGCTAATAGAAAGTATTACTGTGATAATAGAATTGGATTAAGTTCAGTAAGTGAACAGAGGAATTAAAATGATCAGAACAATTAACACAAAAGTAAAGGTCTTGGGAGGATTTCAAGATTTTTTTTTAGACTTCGTGGACAAGTTCAGCTTGTAGTCGACGTGCACGTTCCACCATGATGTCCCTGATCCACTGGTGGAAAGACGCCTATATCCTCTCCTCTTTCATCTAGAACTGCTTCATGTCATCACAAAGAGGGTACAGCAAGTCCTGAAGAATGAATGACTCTCTGTTTCTTTGTTTTGTCATGTTGTCTTTGTGTTGTCATATTGTTTATTTAGTTTTTTTGTTCTGTTGACTTCAAGACTGCGCCGCGAGGGTTGCTGCCTTTCCAGCAGCTCATGTATTTATTTTTTCTACTTTCATTCCTTTCATCACTTTGCTGCTGTGAAATGTAAATTTCTCCACTGTGAGACTAATAAAGGCAAATCCAATCCAAGTTTAATTCATTTGAATGTCTTTCGGACTCCAAGCAGAAGGAAGGCAGTCAGACACAATTTGACCATCAGGCCATGTTGCTGCCTGCCACCTCATAGGAGTGGATTAGTGGGAATGGGATTGGGGGAAGGGGATGAGGCGGTATGAGGTCAGTGTGAGAATAAGTGAAGGCAGAGGTCACAAGCACTGATTTATTTTAATCTGCATCTGTGTTCAGCGGATTCATGTGCCACTTGTAAGATGTCTTATGTGTACTGCCAGCCTGCAGAAATGTGCCACAAGCAGCGTTTTTGGCTGCCTCCTGTTTCCCAAGTTCATATTCACACCATTAACATTTTTTGCAGTAGTTTTTGTAGTTTTTGTGTCATAGGTTTGCAGTAGTCCAACAGGCAGTCTATAATTGTCCATCTAGGATGCATCGAAACCCTGAGAGCGATTCACCGAACCCCTGAGGTTTAATCTGACCCAGGTTAAGAACCACTGCATTCGGCATATCAGAATCATCTTTATTTGTTATGTACACACACACACACATGACAATTGACCTCTGTGTTTGACCAATCACAGAGGTGCACACCAAACACACACACTGCTTGTGGAACACAGTAGAGCAGGGGTGCAACTGAAGCCTCCAGGAGTAATATTAACCGTCCCCGTCCCTCGCTCACCCCTCACTCCGCTGCTATCCTTATCCACAGTCTCGTCACCTCCCGCATCGATTATTGTAACTCACTTCTCTTTGGTATCAATCAGAAATTTCTCCATAAACTCCAACTCATCCAAAATTCTTCAGCCTGGATCATCACGAGAACACCCTCCTTTCATCACATCACCCCTGTCCTCCAGCAACTTCACTGGCTACCTGTTAAACATCAAATCAAATTCAAAATACTTCTGTTTACATTCAAAGCCATCCATAACCTTGCCCCTCCCTATCTTTCTGACCTGCTTCAAATCTCTGTTCCCTCTCGGTCCCTCAGATCCTCATCCTCCCTTCACCTCTATGTGCCCTCTGCCCGTCTCACCACGATGGGATGCAGAGCTTTCAGCCGCTCTGCTCCCAAACTCTGGAATTCACTTCCACCCAACATCCGTAATATTGACTCCCTCCCTATTTTCAAGTCCCACCTCAAAACCCATTTGTTTAAAATTGCTTTCAATGTCTAATTCATTCTGCTATTTTATTATGTATCATTTTACTTATGGTTTTATTGTTATGTGCTTTGTTTTATTGTTTTTATTGTAAAGTGTCCTTGGGTGTTTTGAAAGGGGCTTGAAATTAAATGCATTATTATTATTAAGGCTGATTGGTCTTGAACCGAGATGGCAGTGATGACCACTTGGCCACAGTTGCCCTTTGTATCGACAGGTTGTTGGGAAATCCATTTATTCTCGTATTTACTCGGTACTCTGTTATTTGTACTGTAACACGCTGGGTATTGACTGACTGACTTCACTCAAAATTGAGTCTGAAATGTTCACAATATTAATGAAGTGTACTGCAACGCCTCCTCATCTGATCAAGACATATCACTTTCCAGATTCTCAGTTGTATATGGTTGACTTTAATGCAATTGACAGAAATATCATTGTCATTCCCCGTCAATTGCTCCTTGTGGACTCTGTCATCATCGAACTCCCATCTATCCTTTAACTCGTGCACATTTAATTCATTCATCTTCTGACTTATGTTGCCACCTGCCCGCCTCCCTGTTTTCCTTTTCTTCCACCGTGACCTTATGCCCTGAGTGAAGTCTGTTTTGTGTCAGCTTCTTTCATAATCAATAACCAAAGACCACCCTGGTTGGAAGACTGCTACACTGGCAGGGATTTGTTTTATACAATGCACAAATAAGAAAATAATCGAACCTCAAGTGATTGTGTAATCCATCTGGCATCATTGAGTTATTGCTGTTTTGGTCAAGGAGGTTACCCGTTTACTTATTTGTTCAATGAAAGGGTAACCTCTTTGCTGAGCTTTCTCAAAAAATTGAAGACAAAATAAAGGGCCCATGATGGAGGCAGGATGAAAGTGGCACACATAAGGCTTGGGTTGCTGCTGCGCCTCCTACCCTAATTACTCGTTTTTACATGCTTCCAGTTGGGCTGGGCGCGATAACAGAAAAACAAAATCTCAGTCATGTTCACACAAAAAAATGTAAATAATATATATGCTTTTGTTTACACCCACTCTACTTTTTCAGCAAATCAATCAGTTATAATGACACAGCACTCAAAACAAGCATAGTTTGTATTTTTTCAATCAGTCAACACAATGTTTTACCTCTTAGAATTAAAGTGCAAAACCTTTGGCTTGAACCAATACTTGGGCTGAAATGCAGGACTTCCCTCAGGCAGCGAAGACAGATGCAGATGTATTAAGATTGTGTAACTACACAACCCAGACATTTCGCAGCTCCTCAGAGTTTACAATGTAGTGGATGCACTATCGCCAGCACCTGAGCAAACTGGCATAATATTCGTTTGCCGACCTGTAGTGCTGGGCAAGCCTCTGCAAATTTGGCCGCGTGGAAGACGCGATAATTCTGGACCAGTTAGCCAACGGCCTTACTCCATCCATTTTCCAAATTATTGGAACTTAAATTATGGAAACAAATGTTTCGCTCTTTTTAGCCAGAGCCATGTTGCTGATAAAACTGGGAGAGCAGAAACTACTAAAGCCCACATGGGCGAAAAATACGGTACAGCAAATGGGAAAAAAGACTCAACTTAATTATTTTTTAATTGTTCACAACAACAAAAATTCAAATGAATGTACATAAAATACATTCATATGTCATCCAGCTGTAGCTTCCAGTCACGGACACATAACAATGTCATACTCTGAGTCAAATAAAGAGAAAAAAAGCTTTTGAATTTGGATGTGTCAGCCTTGTTCCACTGCTGCAGTTGCTCACGCTCATGCATAATGAACCTTTGACTTATTCTGGAGTTTCTCTACCTTGTCTAATTCGGTCAATTCCAACCTTTTTTTCCCCACGACGAGCCACTAAAATGTTGATACATGTTTGTGGCAGAGAAATTATTTTAATTGTAATTTATTAATTGGCGGGAATCACAAGCTCGAGTGGGGACTTGTGTAAAATGTAGATTTTTGAAGATTTTCCATTTTTCATCTCTCTTCATCCTCAGCTGTTTCCATGAGTAACAACCATTTGACTGCCATTGGCCCGCAAGTCAAATATGATATCCATGATGCAATAGATGAAAATAATCAATAAAATGAATGGGGCTGCAACTACTGATTACTTCAATAATTGATGAGATGGTTTCTTCAGCCGTCATCTGTACTTTTTTTGAAGGTGTCGGAAGTATCGCCTCCTATCCAAGAGGCTTCGTCAGCGAACTAAAGTCTTACTGGTCGTATCGGCCCTATTTATCTATCCTTAATGTCCAGACATGGCGGCGCCGGACACAGCTATGATAGGTCCCTACTCTCAGGTTGGGGGAGCAGAAGACCACTCCCTGTGGCCCCACTGATTGTTCCTAAATTCATGAATAACGACTGGCCTGTTTGCCCCACTCCCTCCTGTATCACCTCATCAGCATTACGAATGTTGCCTAACCTGTGTTGCCTAAGCAGGCTATTGTATGAACGATCCAAATTGAACCTCACCCCACCAGACCGGTTTAATAAAGGATTTAGTTGTTTTATGAGAATCGCTTCTTTTACTCCTCTTTCAAACCATCTATTTTCTTTCGCTAAGATTTTAACCTCATTGTCATCAAATGAGTGGTTGCTAGCTTTTAGGTGCAAATGTACTGCCGATTGAGGCCCACTAGTATTATCCCTGCGATGTTGATAAAGTCTTTTTTTGAGAATTTCAGAATCAGAATTATCTTTATTGCCAAGTATGTAGAACACACAAGGAATTTGTTTCCGGTAGAACACGCTGCACTAGTATCGTCGTCAAAAAAACTGCTAAGTGGGTACCCACAGTTAGTGAGTGCTCTCCTGATATGTTTTGACTCCTTTTCTCTACCTTCAATGCTTGTTGGTATTAGTTTAGCCCTATGCTGGAGGGTTCTAATAACTCATAGTTTGTGTTTTAAAGGGTAGTTAGAATCAAAAAGTAAGTATTGATCAGTGTGCGGAGCCTTCCTAAAGACTTCTGTTTTTAGCGCTCTGTCCTCTTTTATAATGACTTTACAATCCAAGAAGGCTAGTTGGTTCTCTTTGATGTCCTCACGAGTAAATTTAATGTTGATGTCTACCGAGTTGAGGTGATCTGTGAAGGATTGAATTTCTTGTTTTTTAATTATGACAAAAGTATCGTCCACATATCTAAACCAGTGTCAAGGTTTTGTCCCCGGGAAAGATGTGAGGGCCTGTTTCTCCATCTCTTCCATGTACAGATTAGCCACTATGGGCGAAACTGGTGAGCCCATGGCACAACCATGAATTTGTTTGTAAAACGTCTCCCTAAATTGAGAATACGTAGTATTAAGGCAGATTTCCAATAATTGGCAGATGTGGTCCGGTTTAAGTTTGGTTCTTTCATGCAGAGAAACGTCCGCCAGCAGTCTCGTCCTCACCACTGAGACTGCTGCTGGGGTTAGGACAGATGTAAAGAGAGAAGTCACATCGTAAGATGCCAAAGTTTTCTCAGGTTCCAATATAAGGTCTTTGATCCTCTCTACAAACCCTGTGGTGTTCTCTACGTGATATTCTGTGTTACCAACCAACGGAGCTAAGATAGTTGTTAAATTCAGATAAATTTTAAATTCAATAATTCAAAGATACATTTTAAATTCAATCATTGATTTATCTATTGAATTATTTTGTCGAATTTGATTTTAAAAAGTGTTCATTTCCATCCCAGTATTCAAAAACGGCATTCAAATATGGGCAAATAGGTTGATCATTCTTCAACAAAGTAAAATATGTTTATTTGAATTCATAAATATGCTTTACTGGAATGTTAACTATTGAGTGGCTGAAAATTTTCGGATTTGGACAATTTGAAAGAACAAGTCTTCACTCCATTATGCTCACAAGGGTCACCATTGAAAGGATGTGTTGATTTTCAGAATAAGTATCACTTAATTTGTTAATCGATTGGTTGCCACTTAATTGAATCATAACTGCACATTTAGTAGTAATGCAGGTAAACTATCAATGAACAAACATTACAAACTGATTATTGATAAAGTAATCAAGTCTAAAGTAATTAAGTTAACTGCCCTTTCTAAAAGTAACCTTGCATTTGCTTCTGTCTTTCCTGCTGCCTCCCTCTCTCACTGACTTTCTTTTGCAATCTCTTTGTCCAGAACTACTTGACCCTTTTGGTCACCGAATCCCCCGACCTTTGGTTTAGTCCTCAGTTGGACAAATTCCCCTCCTCTCTTTTACCTAACCCAGAAATGCATACAGTCTTCTGTGTTTTATTGCTACCTAGATATATTATTTGGTTCCAATTACAGGTACTGTACTTGTGTCACGGTTTGCGAGGTGGTGATGGCGGGTTCGGATCCCAAAAAGCAGGCAGGAGGGAGCAGGAGGTTGTTTGACAAATTGTATTCAAATAAAGTCAGCAGGAACAAAATGTAAAACATCAAAATGATCTGAATGGAAAAAATACAAAGTAGCAAAAGAAGACCAAAAGTAAAAGCTTGCCAAGGTTAAACAAACACGTACACGATGCATGCTGCAACCAAGCAGCAAACAAACAATGAATCGGCACCGGATGATTGTGCCAGGTGTCCTTTTAAGTGTTATTGATTATAACGACCAGCACCTGCGAGGCTGCCGGCAGGGCTGACGTCGCTACCCGCTGGTCGCCAATCTGATCGGGACGACCAGCACCTGTGCAGGTGCAGGCGGGGCCGACAGCGCCCCCCGTTGGTCGCCAACCAGATCATGACAGTACCCCCCCTTCAAGGGGCTGCTTCCAGAAGTCCCAACAGTCTCCCAAAAGGTCCACTCGCCAGGGAACGGTCGGTGGAGAGGGCAACCGCTGCCTCTCCAGCATACGACGGGCGGCGGCCTGATGGGAACGGGACTCGGCCTGGGGTGGACGAAGACGCGGCACGGATCGTCGTGGGCGTGAGTGCGATCCCTCTCGCACGTTCACGCGACGGCGCATGGCTCTGCGTGGACGTCGAACTGCCAGGCGCAGAATGGCACCCCGTACGGCCGTATGGGACCAGGTCTCGGCCGGACGCCGACCTGGGCGTGAACTGCCCGGCTCCGGGGGAACGAGACCAGTCCAGAGCCGCTCCGGGATCCAGCGGTGAGTGGGGTCTCGGACTGACGTTGACGCGGACGTTGCACGGCTCGTCGTGGATGAGACTCAATTCGTCATGCACGACGACAGCGTGGCTGGACGTGGGCGTGCAATGCCAGTCACCCAGTTTCACCCTGGACGGCCACCTGGAAGGAGGTCTCGGCCGGACGTTTACGTGGACGTTGCGGCTCGTCGAGTGACGCAATTCAAACTCGACGAGGCTTGCGCTAACGTGGACGTAGCATTGCCAGGCACAGGGTGGAAATGAGACGGGTCCGATGTACCTGCGGGATCCGATGGTAGGCCGATTCATTCTGTCACGGTTTGCGAGGTGGTGATGGCGGGTTCGGATCCCAAAAAGCAGGCAGGAGGGAGCAGGAGGTTGTTTGACAAATTGTATTCAAATAAAGTCAGCAGGAACAAAATGTAAAACATCAAAATGATCTGAATGGAAAAAATACAAAGTAGCAAAAGAAGACCAAAAGTAAAAGCTTGCCAAGGTTAAACAAACACGTACACGATGCATGCTGCAACCAAGCAGCAAACAAACAATGAATCGGCACCGGATGATCGTGCCAGGTGTCCTTTTAAGTGTTATTGATTATAACGACCAGCACCTGCGAGGCTGCCGGCAGGGCTGACGTCGCTACCCGCTGGTCGCCAATCTGATCGGGACGACCAGCACCTGTGCAGGTGCAGGCGGGGCCGACAGCGCCCCCCGTTGGTCGCCAACCAGATCATGACAACTTGCAAGATGAAATGTTGTCCAGCAGTATAAGCTAGTCTCCTAGTCATTTTTGTCTAAAGCTCAAATTAGTCAGAGCAAAGGTTACTGTAGTTAATGAAAACAAATTCAAAAAGTAAAACTAAAATTACACTCCAAATAACACCTAAGGATAATTTAGAGTGATCAATTAATCTACTAAGCATGTTTATGGAATGTGGGAAGAAATAAGAGCACAATACCCAGAGAAACCCACACAGGCACGGGAAGAACAGGCAAACTCCACACATTAAGCCAAAGGAATCAAACCCATGAGCTCTACACTGTGGGAGAGATGTCCCAACCAGCCATGCACTGTGTCGCACAGGGTTAATTCTGTAATTAAATAAACTAATACAAATCAGAGTCTCGATATGTACTCTTGTCAGTTTCATGGCTATCTATCTAAAGTAATGTGAAATTGTTTTGACAAAGGACCTTACTTTTTATTCTGGCTTCCTCAACAGCTCTCATTCATTAAATTATAAATACTGTTTAGTACTGTTGTAAAACACAAAATATATAAAGGCAGTTGGGTCTCCAACTATTAAGTGAGCACTATCTTAACACTGAAATATATGTTTATTGCGCATCTTAAAGTGAATGGATCACTCTGTGCCATGTAAACAGGTAGATGCTTGGACTTGTTGTATCGCCGACAATATACTCTCACCCTTTGTGTTTTATCTATCAAATGGAGAGGGTCATAACAAGAGTAAAAGACAGAATACATATCACACTCAGACAGGCAAAAAACTCCACGAATACATTAAATGTACTACCAATATCTTAACAAGCATATTTTTAGAGGTTAAATCACTTTGCTATGTTACGTCAGTATAATCAATGCCTCCTCTTGAGCTTTATTGTTCGGGTACAGTACCAGAGTAGCTGGCCGGCATCAGTTCATCATCACTATGTGAACTCTTGTAATTTGAAAATAAGTGAAAATATCTGTTCAGTGGCATTTTCAGCTTCACCATGTCCACTGCATACTTATCTTATGTATATATGCACATACTTATCTTATGCATATATGCATACTTATCTTATGCATACATATCTTTATAATCACACCATCTCAAGTGGAGGTCATGTGTTAGTGCAATATGCACAGGAACCTGGCTGGGTTCTCCCCATACATACAGGAACTGCTTTGGTCTCATGCAGTCACGGAAGGCTGGCCTCTGTCTCCTGGCTCTGAAGGAGATAGAAAAGAGAGAGGCCCGGTCTTGTAGTGTAGTGAGACAAAGAGCACTGAAAGCTGATCTGCCTGTTCTTTTCTGTCTTTCCCTCCTTGTGTCACTGTCTTTGTCCATCGCTCAGAACAACAAGCTTCCCTCAAGTCGATCATATTCTCGAGCTGTGGCTCTAAGCTAATGCGATAATCCTGAAGCATTCAGTGGATTTGTGTGGCGCTTTGGTCTTTGAGAATACCTGCCATTTTATGTTCACCTGTCCAGTCTTGTTGCTGGTGATCATGTTGCAACGATTACAAAGGTCAATAACATACCATGACAAACATTTCATCGTAGAAGGCACCACATCCCTTTTTTCTGAGAGTCACCTCTCAAGTTGGCTGCTGGTATTCCGAAAAAGGGAGATGATTGCCCGTTAAAGGTTCCCTGAGGCAAGGTGGAAGAGGATGACGGTATGCAACTCTGTCGCTTCCTCCACTGTGACATACTATAATTATGTGGAAGTTCAGCCTTGTTCTCTGATCTTCTATTTCTCTGTAGTAGTTTATGCCAGAGCTGATCATTGAGCTCTTTTTGGTCTCCGGTTCCCCCTGAGAAAAGAAGTCGTCATTGTGGGCATTCCCCAAGGCTTAGTTTTCGTCGCAGATACCGTTTGAAAAAAAAAAAACAATCATTGCTGGCCTTGCGTTAAAGCGCACTGGCTGAGCTGAGGGTCTGTACATGAGGCGGGGGTCACGCAATCTGAAACATGAGAAAAGGTAGGAGTGGGTTGTTTTATGTTAGTTGTTGCTTGGTCAAATCAATGCCTGGTTAGGGAAAGGTTATTCAAGTTTACTGAATTCATACTTGATTAAAAAATATTGGTGTCACTGTGGCATGGCTATCAATATGACATAAACCTGTATTCCCTTCCTCCTACTTTCTTCAGTGATTCTGAATTTGTGTCCATGACTCATAGCATCAAATGCACTGCAGCAGCCCATCACGACCAAGCCAGCCTCATTATTATGCCGCCTTGTTGCAGTTTTGGCTCTCCAGATGTTGCGTCAGACTCAGGTGAAAATTCACTCTCCCTTTTTCAAATAGATATTACAATTTGCTTGAATTTGCTACACTGGATAAGATATATTTATATTTAATACATTGCTCTTTAATTGATTAGAGTTAGATCAGTGTTTTTATAACCTTTGTCGAGGCACGTGTTTTGCAACACAAAAATATCACCAAAACTATTAGTAGAAATACAAGGATATTGACTCAATGTATTCAGTACAACTACAATGACTAATAATAATAAGATTACCAGTAATAATGCTCTGAACACAGTTAGTCTTCATTCTTTGCATGATGAATGTCTCTGCCCCCCTTAAGAATACACCACAGCATCATTCAAGCACAAAACATATTGGATTATATCGGTCTACATTTAAAATCTCTCTAATATTAGCACCCGTATTCATTTACATAATGTACTGAATGTGAGTAATTATTCTGAATGTATTGAAAAAAAATGTGTTTTTTTTGTTGCACTTTATAGAGTGCAATTTGTCCTTGACTTTATTTGGGTTCTCATTATTACTGCTGACACTCATCTTAACCCATAAAATATCAATTTTAAACTGTGAAAGTCAGGGAACCATTTAAAATTTAATTTGAAAAACATTGCTGCTAACCATGGGACTCTGCACCTGTTGTGACTCTCGCGGTGCCATCTTGAAGTCATAAGAACAAAAAAAAAAACCTAATGATATGACAACACAAAGACACAGAGTCATTCATTCTTAAGCATTTGCTGTACTCTCTTTATTACATGAAGCAGTTCTAGATGAAAGAGGGGAACAAAGCGTCCTTTTCACCAGGGGATCAGGGACGTCATGGTGGAATGTGCTACGTCTACTACACGCTAAATGTTGAAAGCAAACATGAAGCTGTAGCATCCATTGAAATAAAGAGATTGTCTCATATCTCCTGTCCCATGTAAATCCGCTTCAATTGCAAGCCACGGCAGTTCCACATACGCATAGGTACTCTGCGCTGACGCTCCTTTCTTCTCGTCGCGGGCTCCTCAAGCATCCATCCAGCCGCAGACTGTCCAACAGCACCGCCCTTTCCGTTGAACAAAGCAAGGCTGTGAAGATGCTGTCCATTACAGGCACAAAAAAGTGCAATTCTGATGTCCAGAGATGTCCATTACAGGCACAAAAAAGTGCAATGCCGATGTCCAGTGATGTCCATTACAGGCACAAAAAAGCGCAATGCCGATGTCTAGAGATGTCCAGCAATGACAGTTAAATGACACAGACATTACTCCCATTCAAAAACAGTACTGGCATATTTGTGCTGCCGAAAAGACACAACCGCTCAGCACACCTCCTTGTCACCTTGTCCTTGTCCAGTCACCTCCTTGATGAATGTCGTGGCCAAAAATGCTTCAAAACAATCTGTATCCGTTCCACAAGATGTACAACAACACAAAGTGACAGAAGAAAACACAAAAACAAGACAAAAACAACAAAAAAGCAAGGCTCATGAGAGCACTTGCTGACGGCAATAAACAGAAGGATCACAGTCGGGTGAAAATTATAATTGAAAAAAAAAACACTCAAAGACTTTATGTGTGCTCCTGTCATGTTGTGGACAAAAAGCCCACGGATGAACACGCAAATCCAACTTTGTGGTTGTGCAATGACAAATGTATAGTTTTGCCAGGTGTCATATAAAGATTGAGAGCAGTCGCATATGAACATTGGCAATGATTAAGCAACAACAAACTGTAAAATGTCTTTTTTCAGGAAAGTTCACATGCAACCTGCATTTGGTCTGTTGGTTAATTCTAAGCTAACCTAAAAATGTCACTATTTTATTGAATTGTTCAAATGTTGAGTCTTTACATCTTAAATTGAATTTAATATTGTTACTATTGTCAAATTCTGGCATGTGTGGCACACAATTAGATACCTGATTTTGCTTTAACCTTAATTCTTTATCCGGTCGTTTTCTTCTTATCTAGCACAGTTGAACACTTTACAGTAGAAACCAGTCAAGACTGTGGAACCATTCACAAAATAAAATTCCAACACGTTGACAGTTGATGCGGTGTTCCTCTGCGGGCATGGTTAAAACAGTATGAGGACAGGAATTGTTTTGGACAGAGAGACTTTTCCTGTGCCTGTGTGGTTCACAGGCCCCACGGTCTTGTGTATTCAATCTTCTGGCCATCATTATATATTCTAACTGGGACAATTCAATCTTGTGGTGGTTAATGTAAGCGGAAGTGCCAATGTGACTATTAAGGACAAAATAACCCACAGTTTTACTCAGAACTTAAAAAAAGATTAAATGAAAAAAAGACTATCTTTTTCTTTCTCATATTTTTGTTTTTCATTTCTTTTGAATATGTTCTATTCTTTCTGGAATGGCCCGCTATCCTTCAAGCATACTTGTCGTACATTGCCCTGCTTCTGGAATTATAGGCATGGTCTTGAATAGTAGGGTTTTTCCTACCAGAATCCTGTTGCTCCTCTGCTGGTTTAACCATATCAAAGGCCCAGAAACCACACATCCTGTAGGACGCTGTCTTTTGTGGCGAAGCAAAGTGAGGGGTGTAGCAAGCATTGCTCACTGTTGGGACTGAAAACATATGACGAAGGGATGCTGTTTGTCTTTGCTCCTAAGTGTGTATTGCTCAAATAGTGAACCAAGGGAGACTTTTTTGTTTTTTTTCTTACTGCGGATCCAACTTCAGACAGGATATGCATATGAATGTTTTAAGGTCATGATAATAAACAGATTTTTTTCTATGAAGTATTCATACACGTTTTATTCACTTCAAGATCACCTTCAGAAAATCACATCCCCGAAAGTACTTGTTGGAACATGAATTTGTTGAAAATAATTTAAAAACTCTGTCATTGATAACCACTTATGCAGCAGGTTTTAGAAGGTCTATTTGGAATGATCCATTTACAGCATTTTATAACCACAAGACGAATAGTCTTGTTGTCTTTTTATGTGGCTCACAAGATGAAAGGCCAAGGGGAAAAAACAACAATTTAAAAATAATGGCTTGTAATTGCGGGATCCCAAGTTTCATATATTGCATTTTCAGTAGAATCTCTTCTAAAATGAAACTGGCAAGGAAAGGAAGTTGTTGGTCCGAAAGGGGAGCCAGTAATTGGTTTCAATGTCTGTTGCTGGTAATTACAGTGCATTCTGGGAGAGAGCCCTCAAATAAAAAAACTTCTACTCTGAGCCACACTGCTCGTCTGTATGATTGATTATAATGCTCAGTGCTTTCTGAAATGAAACACCTCATCAATGTGATTTTTACTGAACACAAATTACATAGTTCCTCTATTTTGTAGACCATATTTGATCGTGATGCAGAATTAATTACAACTACCTTAACAGCCCAACTCAAACAAAAAATAATGCACAAGATTCCCTTGCGTTAGGACATCTGTGCATCTGCTATTTCAATCGCTGGAAATTTGTGTCAACTAGAATCAAATAGTGCTCTTGGTGCAACACACAACGATTCACCATTGCGTTATTCATGTGTTTTCCTTCTAATTTCAACACGGATCAACACGAAGTTTTCAGACCAAACAAAGTACCCAAAATGCATTGTGTGTCTCTTTCTCGGTCAGGGCCGTTCCAGACGTGACGTCATGTCAGGCATCGTCATCAACTCGAAAACAAGACTTCCTGAATATTCAGCGCGAGTCTTAAAACATAAAATATAGCTGTGTAGCGGTGGAATCTTTGTAAAATACGCTCAGTAGAAGACATTTGAAGTGATTTTACAAATTATGGACACAACGTCGGTTGTCGGTTTTCCTTTAATGTTTACTGCCTGAAATATTTCAAAAGGTTCATGGGGTCCGAATCCCATTGTAAGTCATTATTTCTGCTGTTTCCACTCAACGTTTCAACATCTGAATAAAGGACGCATTTCTCTCCTTATTCTCGTAAAATATTTGGAAGTGTTCATACACTTCCAAATATTTTACGAGAATAAGGAGAGAAATGCGGCCTTTATTCACAGCCTTGAACTTCCTGTATTATTTTTGCATGCAAAAATGTTAGCTGCATAAGTAAAATGCACAAGGACTTTTTCACATATTTTTTTTTATCATTTGCCCCACTCAAAGATGAAAATCCTCTGGATTTTTGTGCAATTTCGGATTTTTCAAATTTTAATGAGAGTTTCTCCTGAAAATTAAGGGGAAAAAATGCAAAAAAAAAAAACAATATTTGTTGACAACATTGAACGAACATACATTTGTTGTTTTGCTTGGAGCAATACTGCACGAGCAAAGCGCGGCTCTGCACTGGACAGTCCGCTCCTCTCTGCTGTGCGTACGTCAGTGCGAACACGCAAGTAGGTGCGCTAAATTAGACGACATGAGGTTTGAGGTTGGATGAACAAATTTTTCTGCGAGTTTCCCCTTTTCTACAAACTTTGCTTTTACGAGCGTAGCCACGTTGGCGCTCTGACATTCGTAACAGTAACACCGGACCCTATTTTGTATTATTTTTTCCACTGGAATTTTCATAAAAGTCGTTTCTGCTCACTGAAAATAACTACATCAATTGTGGTAAAATGCACAGAAACTAAAACAAGTTTTGTCCAGACCCAGTAGACGTGCAAGAAACGTTTCTGTCACTTTCTGACACTGTTTATTGCCCCGATCAACTTAATGATACCTTGTGACTTTTGTAGATGACACCATTGGAAGAAAATGCCGTCTGGTCATTGTAGCTTTTCTTATTACTTTTTCCATTGTGTGAATCTGACATGATTTGCTGATATTGGAATGTTGTGAAGTCCTGAAGCCATTTGCCAAGAGCAATTGCAGTCTGAGATTAATCGGTCAGGCTCTATCAGTGCTTAATGTCTAATGTGGTTACACTTGTATGGCACTTTTCCACCTGTAGGATACTCAAAGCGATTCAACACGGTCTCATTCATCTAGTGCAACATCAAGGGACAACTCAGGGTTCACTCTCTTGCTCAAGGACATTTTGACATGGTCCCAAGGGTTGAGCTGACAAGCTCTGGGTTGCGAGATGACCGCTCAATCATTGAGCCACGCTGCTCAAAATATGAGTAATGTTAATCTGCTATCTCTCCGCCATCATCATGATCTTGTTACAATGTTACAAGTCGATGCTACTCTAAGACCTCCATCCATCCATTTTCCGTACCGCTTATTCCTCATTAGGGTCGCGGGGGGTGCTGGAGCACACGCGGGGGGTGCTGGAGCACACGAAGACGAACAACAGTCACTCTCACACTCACACCTAGGGACAATTTGGAGTTGTCAATCTGCCTGCCATGCATGTTTTTGGAGTGTGGGAGGAAACCGGAGGACCCGGAGAAAACCCACGCGGGTCCAGGGAGAACATGCAAACCACACGCGAACCGGCGACCTCTGCACTGTGAAGCCGTTGTGCTAACCACTCAACTACCGGGCCGCCCACTCTAAGACCTAAATACTGATATTACATTCCTGGCAACTTAAATCAGATCTATGTTGCATTTTACGCACATTGTAATGGAACTCATTTAATTAAGTCATATTTCACTTATATGAATTGATTAACATTGGACAATTATCTCCGCAGATTTGGCAAAGGATGCACTTTTTGTAAAATAAATATGCAAGTGTGGATAAGCCACACTTGTTTTCCAGCTGCTATTTCAGGTACCGCCATAGAACAACACTACAAATGCAAACCATTTTTTAATGTGGGGCTACATGTCCCATATACAGTACAGTGAGACTTCAACTTACGAACTTAATTGGTTCCCAGACAGAGTGTGTAAGGCGAAAAGTGTGTATCTCAAAAAAAAATATCCCATAGGAAACCATTAAAATGGGAATAATCCGTTCCCGGGTTTCCATACTTTTCCACTAAATAAGCCTTAAAACTACACACAACCTACCTTATCCTATGTATAATAAATGTGCTATTGTATTGTAATGAAAGAAATACACTGCACTGTATAATAAAGTCACTTTATTTACATTTGTGATGGTCATTGATGGCTCTTAATTGACACCTGTTGCTTTCTGACTTGTAAGGTCTTACGAAACTGAGGCATCACATTATCATTCATCATGTTGATGATTCTCATAGCCTTTTCTGGATGGAACTGTTCAATAAAAGCCTGCACATCAACTGTTAAATGGCCTGCTTCTGCTTGTCCTCTTGAAGGCCAATCAAATTCTCTGTTGATGACTTCATTATGGTAAGCAACAAGCTCCTCGATGTCATCTGCATTCACTTCGAGACTCGTAGGTGCTGGCAGAGATTTTATGACAACAAAAGGCGCATGTCCGATGATTCCACGGACGCGGAATAAAACGCGACAAAAGAAGGCGGGCGGGGCGAATAAAATGGCACACTCGCGTCTAACAATCACCTCGTGCAAAGCAAACTGTTGGATTTGCCAGCACAAGACATAGCGATGCACTTTCGTCGTAATCATTTTACTGATGAGGTGACAGTGACTCGTTGAAATGAAATGAAATTGAAGTGTCGCGAGCGGTGGCCACGCCCGAGCTGTCAACTCGCACGTGACAATTTAGCGTGACTATTGACACGCTGTTCCGGTGTGTGTGAAAACACTAGCTCTAATTGGCTTACCATGACACATGACTCAGCCAGGGGTGCGTTCAAGGGTAGCAACACAGAAACGTTGGCAAGTTTTTGTCCCTGCTCATTCAGTTGGGCAATGCTTTCCAAACAGCCTAGAGTCATAAGAAGTCGTGCGCTATTCTCGAACGTGAACGCACCCCAAGTCTTGGATGACAAATAAACAGAGCAGAGTAGATGTGTACGGCTGGTAGTTTCTTCAATTTATTCATAGTAACGCACCACATTTGAACTGAGGCTGAACACGAGCCTGTGGTGTTTATTTTCCGGTCCCATAATAGTAAAATGATGTGCAAAAAGCACCTCAGAGGCGATGGACGTGTGAATTCAGAGAGAGGGTGTGTGGAAAAGAGCGCCGGCTGGAGCGCTGTTCGGTCGTGTGCTTCCGCCGAAGATCACTCCGCCAGATCCGAAGGTCGAGTGCTTGATGGACCGGCCGTGGTGGGTGTATATTATGAAAATAGTGCTTATTATAAGGCTTAATTTTCATAAATTTGACGTTCGTATGATGAAAAGTTCGTATTATAAGGCGTTCGTAAGTTGAGGTCTCACTGTAGTTGTTGGTAGAGACAAATGAACGAAAGCCGTGATCTCGAGAAATCTCGAGTCTTTTTACGATGCATTCCCACATTCACCACAAGTAACAAATTAAATTTCGGCACATTCCAAAAAGGTAGAAAGAGAAAAATGCTGCGTCTGGAACACTAAGCGTTGGCAGACTTTTCCAAAGCCCTTTTTCTCTGGAGCTGAAGCTGGTGGAAAAGCACCCATATAGCTTACAAGGTGGTTTCTTTGACAGTAGGATTGGCACCAATGCTATTTTGATCATACAGTATTTGCACCAATGACCGTGACTGTGGGAGTTATGTGATTAGGCGAAATGTGGAATATTTGGATATCATCCAGTATAGAAACAAAGAGCCTATGATCCTCCCTGATCTCCACAGAGACCAAACGGTGCTATTTCATTGTCTGTGTTCACACTGTGTTTTTCGGGGCATACTCTAACTCCATCAATCAGCTGGATTTTTTGCTGACAGTTTTATGTCCCTTTTTATTCACTATTTTCTCTTGTCAACGGGACAGCCATGTCACATTATGAAACATCATCAAGATTTTGTGGATTATTTCTTGATGGATACTATTTGAAACACTGCGCGCTTGTTGGTATCATGCAGAGGAAACACTTTTGTCCACATTTTGTTCAGGTGCACTTTTTTTCTCAGCAGTCTTGTTTAATTAAAATGACTCGTACCAGACTCTCATGACCAACCCCAACCACGCTGTCCATACATGAATCCCTCAACACATTGTGTTGACGTTCCAGTCACATTTAAAACTACAAAGGATAAAATGGATGAATTGATTTACTTCAGAAGTGCAGATGCTCCGTCATTACAGTCTCCACATGCATTTTAGTTTACCGGTAGTTTCTCTGACTACAACATATCATGGCTCTTGATGCAAAACTGTGTGGTATTTGCAATTCTTAGTAGTGGTATGGGAGTGCACCATGTGCCTGTTGTTTCTGTGGAGCCAAACCTCTTCATAGACCCACACGTGTCCCGCAGAATATCTCAGGCAGAAAAGTGAGCTACAGTGTGTTGTGTCGCTCCATTTCGGTATTGGGTAATGGCTAGGAACACATCATGGGGTCACATAGGTCACTCTATTTATGCTGTACGACGAACAAGCACTCTGCCGGACTTCCTGTGTCGTAGTCTGGATGCATACTAGATGACAGATGACCAATGATTTTGTATAGCACACTACACGGGCTATACCACTTAAAAACAAGTCAAAATTAGTCATGACAGTGAAAGATTATCCGTGACCTGTCTGTCGGGTCAAAATCTGGCTACACTCACCAAGTATGACCTTGGCATTCGTTTTTACTGTTCCCTCCATCTGAGACTCATGAAGCGGGGAGTGCCGGAGCCCCCGTAGATCCCCCATTACTGATCGAGGAATAAAATCCCACTCGCATGTGACTCTGTCTTTGTCATGATCTGAAGCAGCCACTTGGAGGCCAATGCAGGCACAACAGAAGAAACAACACAATTTAACAGATTACAGCCTTGAGTCATGTTTCCTAAGATGTTGAACTAACTTTATACAGTATGATTCTGTTTTTGTTGCTTTGCATTATACAATATTTTATTCTTAAAAGACATATACATGTTTTTATTTAGGAGCAGGTGCTGTAATTGATTAATTCATATTCATTTCAGTGGTCCATGATGAATGAAAATATTTCTATTTGAGTTTAAAATCGCAAGGTTGAACTTTGACACTTGCCACGTTGCACTTATGTGCCAATTTTTGCATTTCTTTCTTCTTTATCAGAGATCCGGACCCAGTTAGTGGAGCAGCAGAAATGCATGGACCAACAGACAGACATGAGGGTCCAGCTGTTACAGGACCTTCAAGATTTCTTCAGGAAGAAGGCGGAGATTGAGATGGAATACTCCAGAAACCTTGAGAAACTGGCTGAACGCTTCATGGCCAAGACCCGAAGCACCAAGGACCACCAACAATACAAGTGAGTCTTCAATTTACGTGGTCCCATTGGCCACTGGTATAAAAAACGTGTGTCTGCATGTAGCACAGAGAGAAGAAATGATTTCATCCTGCAACATTCTGAAACATATTTCCCAGTTTTTATGTTGAAAATCATCAAACAAATGTACTGCAGTTCTAGATTGATAATTTCTTTCAAAACTGTTTAGCCATAGACTAACGTAAAACCACGTACTTTTGACTGCAGAATAAAACTCAAGAAGGTGCTAACTGGCGCAAGTGGTCTTCTTTTGGACTAGCTCCTCCCTCGCTCGACCCAGTTTGCAATGTTGATGCTCTCTGAAAAAGGCACACATTAGCATAATGTTTGAACTTGTAGAGGGAATACAAATAAATCATATACCTTTTCTGACAGCCTGTAAATAGTTTATGCCTGCTGTATAAAGTTCAATGGCTCAAGATGCTGTGTGCTACCAGTTTGTGGTCTAGTTGTATGGAACCCTGTGGTTTACACACATGGTGTCTGGTCACAGGTGCATGTTTCTTAAACAAATACAATACGTTTAAATAGCATTAAAAACCCTCTTGTGTGCTTTAAGGCCAAAGGTCTATATTTGTGTGTCCAGATAAACAGCACGAACACAGTAAAGCCTTTTTGTTTGCATTCTGTGGCGTGTTTTTGTTGGACGGTTCGTGCGTTCGTTTGTTCGTGCGGTGTGAAAAATGAGTTTTGACTGAAGCTGTAGCCTTGACTCCGTTTTCGTATGGCAGGTCAGCTTGGCACAGCAGCAAAATGTTAAAATAGCATCACAATGAGCAGCTAGATTTCTGGGTAAATAGTCTAGAGAAGCAACATTCTGTGGGGTGGAGACCATGCTGGGCTTGTCAGTGGAGCTGCAATTCTGAAAATTGAAATGACATACTATGACATGAAACTTCATCAACAACTATAAACTGTGTGCGTGTGTGTGTGTGTGTATATGTGTGTATGTGTGTGTATGTATATATATATATATATATATATATATATATATATATATATATATATATATATATATATATATATATATATATATATATATATATATATATATATATTTATATATATTTATATAGCGGCTGGATAGCTCAGTTTATCAGGCATCGGTTGGGCATATGACAAGGGTTCGAATCCCACTTGGAGCAGAGAAAAAAATGAGCACAAAAACATCATCCAGTGTGGGTCCTTGGGCAAGACCCTTCACACTAATGCCTACCTCATACAATGATGAGAGACAATAAATGGAATGACATGCCGGCTCAGACGTCACCCGGCCAAACAAGGTCTGCGTCAGGTGCACCTTGATGAAAAATGGGCTACTGGAACAAAGCGGAGATGGACGAGATGCGATAACATGGCTCTGTTGGAATGCTACTACTCAAGCAACCCTAGTCAGAGGGGTTACATGCGGAGAATGGGGGCTGAATGGTTACTTCGAAACCCACAGTCACGGTTGACCACGAAACTAGTAGCTCAGTGTTCCAATATCCACAAACGGCAATTGCTATCACAACTTGAGATTGATGAGGTACAACACAAATTCCGAGGTGAAGGGCCCCAGGCTGCCACATCAGAGAAAGCGGTTCAACCAGAGATTGGGAGGCAAGCCCCAATGAATGATGAGATTGGGAAGCCAGCCCCAATGAATGAAATGCTGAGCGAGGCAGCAACTGACCTGAGAGATAAGATCATGGCATGAATGAAAACTGTGCAACTAAGAAACCGATTACAACGGCTATGTGAAGTACCACCTGAAAGTCTCATGGAAACTGTGAAAGCAGCACTGAGAACAATCCCGACCGGAACGATCACGGAAACCAATGAGCTGATATACGCTTCAGCATCAGTGATCCTAGAGATGCTTGGCTACAAGAGCAACCATGAGAGCCACGAGATTCATTACCCACCATGGAAAAGACGGTTGGAAGCTAAGATCAAGGCGGCTCGGAAAGATGTGAGTCAATTGACGGCGACCCAGAGAGGTGTGAATAAAAGGCCAATACCCAAGAGGTACATGCAGATAAACATACCTGAAGCACTCGAAACTGCCAAACAAAGGCTCCAGGCCTTGTCCAGTCACCTAAAGAGGTACACGAAAGAGAATGAGGCCAGAAGAATAAACAGGCTGTTCGCAACACAACCTGCAAAAGTGTACGCTAAGTGGCAGGGTTCTAACAGCAGAGCAGACCCTCCAAGGCTGGAAACTGAAAGATACTGGAAAGGCATATGGGAGAAGGATGTCGCACATAACAGCAGTGCACAATGGCTGGTGACTCTGAAAGAGGAGCACAGCAACCTCCCTGAACAGAACCCAGTTACCATCACAGCAGCAGATATACAAGAAAGAGTCTCAGGTATGAAAAACTGGACCGCACCATGCCCGGATATGGTCCACACCTACTGGCTAAAGAAACTCACAGCTCTCCACGAGTGTCTAGCAGCACAAATGAACCAGTTGCTGATGGATGGGACTCACCCAGGATGGCTAACCAAAGGGCGAACAATCCTGATCATGAAGGATTCCTCAAAGGGTGCAGTTCCTTTCAACTATCGGCCAATAACCTGTCTCTCCACAACATGGAAGCTCATGTCAGGCATCATTGCGGCTAAGATAAGTGGACACGTGGATCAATACATGAGCAAAGCACAGAAAGGCAGTAGTAGAGATACTAGAGGTGCCAAACATCAGCTGCTGGTTGACAGAACAGTCGCACAAGACTGCAGGTCCCGACATACCAACCTGTGCACAGCCTGGATTGATTACAAGAAAGCATATGACTCGATGCCACACACATGGATCACTGAATGCTTGAACACTTGAAGCCAATGGCAAGCCACTAACGCAAGTGTCCATCAAATGTGGCATATACCAAGGTGGTGCACTCTCCCCACTGCTGTTCTGCATAGGACTGAACCCCTTCAGCCAGATAATCGCCAAGACAGGCAATGGATACCGCCTCAGAAATGGAGCTACGATCAGTCACCTCCTCTACATGGATGGCATAAAGCTGTATGCTAAGAGCGAAAGGGACAGAGACTCCCTGATCCACACAACCAGGATCTACAGCAGTGATATCGTAATGTCAATCGGACTGGAGAAATGTAGTCGGATGGTGACTAAGAGGGGCAAGGTAGTCCACACTGAAGGGGTCTCACTCCCTGAAGGAACAATAGCAGACATTGAAAACAGCTACAAGTACCTTGGTATACCACAGGCCAATGGCAACCTCGAACTAGCAACAAGGAAAGCGGCTACGACCAAATACCTCCAGCGGGTGAGGCAAGTCCTCAGAAGCCAGCGCAATGGCAAGAACAAGACCCGGGCAATAAACAGCTATGCCCTGCCAGTGATCAGATACCCTGCAGTAATAATAAGGTGGCCAAAGGAAGAGATTCAGACCACGGATGTTAAGACCCGAAAACTCCTCACCATGCACGGAGGGTTCCATCCCAAGTCCAGCACCCTGAGACTGTACACAAGCCGTAAGGAAGGAGGCACAATCATGGGAGGAAAAGCCCCTACACGGGATGTACCACCGAACCATAGCAGAAGTGGCTGATCTCAAGAAGTCCTATCAGTGGCTAGAGAGGGCTGGCCTAAAGGACAGCACAGAGGCACTCATCCTGGCTGCTCAAGAGCAGGCCCTGAACACCAGAGCCATCGAGGCAGGGATATACCACGCCAGACAAGACCCAAGGTGTAGGTTGTGCAAAGAGGCACCTGAGACTATACAACACATAACTGCAGGGTGTAAGATGCTGGCAGGGAAAGCCTACATGGAGCGCCATAACCAGGTGGCTGGCATAGTCTACCGAAACATCTGTGCAGAGTATGGACTGGAAACCCCAAGGTCAAAATGGGAAACACCTCCCAAGGTAGTAGAGAATGACCGAACAAAGATCCTGTGGGACTTCCAGATACAGACTGACAAGATGGTAATGGCCAACCAACCAGATATCGTGGTCATAGATAAAGGGGAAAGGAATCCACGTTGTCGTGGATGTAGTGGTCCCGAGTGATGGAAACATCAGAAAGAAGGAACATGGGAAAATCGAGAAATACCAAGGGCGCAGAGAGGAGCTGGAGAGGGCCTGGAAGGTAAAGGTGACAGTCGTGCCTGTGGTGGTCGGAGCACTCAGGGAAGTGACCCCCAAACTCGACGAGTGGTTGCAACAGATCCCGGGAACAACATCGGATATCTCGGTCCAGGAAAGCGCAGTGCTGGGAACAGCACACGGATAATGCGCAGAACCCTCAAGCTTCCTGGCCTCGGGTAGAGGACCCGAGCTAAAATCAGAATCAGAATCAGAATCATCTTTATTGCCAAGTATGTAGAACACACAAGGAATTTGTTTCCGGTAGAACACGCTGCACTAGTATCGTACGCAAAAAAAAAAAAAAGCTAAGTGGCACTATACAGTTCCATTTTGGCTACTGTTGAAAGAGTTCAAAGAGTTAATGGCTTGGGGGAAGAAGCTGTTTAAATGTCTGCTGGATTTGGTGCGCATGGATCGGTAGCGCCTGCCTGAGGGGAGTAGCTGGAAAAGGTGGTGGGCAGGGTGCGGAGGGTCCAGTAGGATTTTCCGCGCCCTAGTTTGGATTCTTGCAGTGTGCAAGTCCTCGAGAGTGGGTAGGGCGGTGCCAATGATTTTTTCCGCTGTTCCTAACTGTCCGTTGAAGTCGGATTTTGTCCATTTTTGTGGCGGCCCCGAACCAAACGGTGATGGAAGAACACAGGATGGGGGACAGACACCACCCATGAGGGGTGAGACGAGGATTTTATATATATATATATATATATATATATATATATATATATATATATATATATATATATATATATATATATATATATATATATATATAAATATGGCCATTTTCACTGCTTCCATGCCTATGTGGATATATATATATATATATATATATATATATATATATATATATATATATATATATATATATATATATATATATATATATATAAATATGGCCATTTTCACTGCTTCCATGCCTATGTGGGCAGAATATTTTTTTCTAATTGCATCAAATGTCCTTTTGGGCCGCCCTCTGCCTGTCTGTCTGTCTGCCTGACTGTTTCGTCTGTCTGCCTGTCTGTTTCTCTGAAAGTCTGCCTGCCTGTCTGTCTGAAAGTCTGACTGCCTGTCTCTGTCTGAAAGTCTGTCTGTCTATCTGACTGACTGACCTAATTTCTGCCCAAGTCAGAGGAAACGGTGACATAGTGAGATTTTCCTGCTATTATGTCGAGTAAGCAACTTCAAATTTTGTCACTGGCTCGAAACCCATATCTTAAATAATGTATAAAACATATCAAATACTTCAAAATGGAGGGAGACTCGGCAACTCTGCTCTTCAAGACACTCTTTTTGACGATCTTGTGATTTACTTGGTCCCCTTTCTTGTCTACGACCAAATGGACATTGTACAGTGGAACATGCAAGAGCAAATACGAATTAATAAAGGCGCAGGCACACACACACGTGCTGTCTTCCCTGTAGAGTAGATGTTTTGCTCTCGACTGACTCATAATGTCGTCAGAATGTATTGTAATTGCTTTTTGGTTGTGTGTGATGCAGGGTATTTTATTTTTTTCACTTTTTGACGGCTTCACTTCTTTAATTCTGCTCGACTCTTCTTTTAATATGATATTTGGGTATGCAGCACCAATTAATCATTCTTCCTTCTTTTTTAAAAGCTGGAATTTGCTTCCTGTTTGGGCAATTTTTTTAATGATCATTTCAGCAGTTTTTCTGTTATGGTATTTATGTGCAAGAATGCTTTTTTTCCCCTGGGGCAGAAGGTGGCATTGTAAAAGATTTAAGTCAAGGTTACTGCCCAATTTCTGTTTTGTCTCTGTTGTGTTGACAAGTGTTGCGTGTCTGTGTAAACTGCCCACGTGTGGTAAGAGCAGGGGCAATTCTCCATATGGGTCCTGCAAGACTTGACCTCTCATCTATCGGTAAAAAACTCACTCAAACATACACACGTCATGGATTGATAATGATAGTCTGCTGTCACAGATTAAAGTAGAGGAAGTGCGTCTGCAGGTCAGAACATGCAGGGCGGCAATTCACTCTGGCCTGGACAATATCCTACCACTTAGTATGGAAAGGCAGCACAGGAAGTCGCAAAGCACTTTTCCTGTCAGGTTACTTTCATTTCTATGTGCTGTGATTTATTATCCATGACTCTTGTGACAGACTTTGTTAGAGGGATTAACTTTCTTTTTGAAATGTAGAACTCTCATGTTTTTTTCCACATTCACACCATAAAGAGTATTTAAAGCTTGTTTAATTTATAGAACGGCATAAGCGGCATATGGCTTTCCCATAACTTTCTCAAGCTCAACAGTGAAAAAACTGAACTTCTTCTTGTCGGTACCAAATCCACCCTCCACAAAACTAACAGTTTCTCCCTCACCATTGACAGTTCTACCGTGTCCCCCTCCCCTCAGGTCAAGAGTCTGGGTGTCATCCTCGATAGCTCACTTTCCTTTCACTCCCATATTAATAACATTACTCGGTCTGCTTATTTCCACCTCCGTAATATTAACCGTCTCCGTCCCTCGCTCACCCCTCACTCCGCTGCTATCCTTATCCACAGTCTTGTCACCTCCCGCATCGATTATTGCAACGCACTTCTCTTCGGTGTCAATCAGAAATCTCTCCATAAACTCCAACTCGTCCAAAATTCTTCAGCCCGGATCATCACTAAAACCCCCTCCTTTCACCACATCACCTCTGTACTCCAGCAACTCCACTGGCTACCGGTTAAACATCGTATCAAATTCAAAATACTTCTGTTTACTTTCAAAGCCATCCATAACCTTGCTCCTCCCTATCTTTCTGACCTGCTTCAAATCTCTGTTCCCTCTCGGTCCCTCAGATCCTCATCCTCCCTTCACCTCTATGTGCCCTCTGCCCGTCTCACCACGATGGGATGCAGAGCTTTCAGCCGCTCTGCTCCCAAACTCTGGAATTCACTCCCACCCAACATCCGTAATATTGACTCCCTCCCTATTTTCAAGGCTCATCTCAAAACCCATTTGTTTAAAATTGCTTTCAATGTCTAATTCTCTCTGCTATTTTATTATTTATCATTTTACTTATGGTTTTATTGTTATGTGCTGTGTTCTATTGTTTTTATTGTAAAGTGTCCTTGGGTGTTTTGAAAGGCGCTTGAAATAAAATGTATTATTATTATTATTATAAGCAGTGCCCGAAAAATGTCACGGGCACTTGTGTTCCATGCTAATCAGTGTTATCCTTGTAATATATGCAGGGCTTTTAGTGGCAGAAATGATGGTATCTAGGACATTAAACACCAAGGGAGGCCAATGACGCACGTCTTACAGGGCCTAATGTTGTTGGTGATACTCATGGATAAACAACTACCTGAACTCTCTGTCTTCTGATTCAAAATGCCATTTTCCCCCAGAAAAGACCAGAATCTGCTGTCCCCTGTCAACTGTTGGTACCTGCTCCTTAACCAGGTGAGGAGGGAAAGTAAGGACCACGCCACTCTCAGCGACATCTACCTGAACAATGTCATCATGAGGTTTATGCAGATTAGTGAGGACTCCACACGTCTACTTAAGAAGGTGAGGTCTTTTAAGTGCACTTTTTACCTCTTACATTTAGCGGTACCGTCCATAAAATGAAAAATAAACCACTTAAAAATACATTCATAAATAGATAAGATTACATATATTAAGAAGAATAACTGACATACCCTCATATTGGGAGTTGATGCATGGGTTTTATTGAGCGTTTAAACGTCCTTCTTACTGTTTGGAAGAAAATGATACAATGTGAGAATGCAGTCTTGAACTGCCTAATTTCAAACCACTCAGTCTTTACCTCACTGCATCAAGACCACAGATTCATGACCAAAACCCGGTCCTGGCCCACCACAAAGATGACAACTCCCTACTGGATTACGAGTTCCTTTAGCGTTGGAGTCACATGAGCTGCCGCAGACCCAAATTACAAAGTGGTTTTGTCTGCTGTTGTGTCAGTTTAGCCTGTGTGACTATTTCTATCTCGTCTGTCTGTATTTCATTCCGTCTTTATTTCCGGCTCTAACCATAAACATTTAGCCGCCTTGTAGAGGTAAGGATCTTTTATTCATTTACACAGGAGATGAACAGGAACTTGTGTTTTTCATTTGCTTTGGTGATTTAAGTGTCACTGATCTTTAGTGACCTGGTGCGATGCAGTCACTTTTACTGCTGTTGCCCGTCCAATCTCTCCACCTATTTTATTATACAACAAGCATATTGTGTACAGGCCCGGACAGATGTTTTTAAAGATTTTTAAAGGATCTTCTTCACAGCGGGTGTAGTAATAGAGTAAATGACAGAACATTCCATGATAATTTCCTCCAGGCATTTTGGAGAGATTGATGGTTCATTGTTTAAGGAAGAATCGATCAGGGTTGAAGTTCAAATACTGAATTTATTTTTGCCCTGGCATCTGAAATGCCACTAGCCGCTGTCACTCTCTGTCTGGTTCTGCATCCTCACCAGACAAACACAAATCTGGCAGTCCACAATTTTGTTTTTCACTTTTGTGGATTAGGTCTAAATTCGACTAAGTGACACTCTAGTGCTGCATGGTCACTATGGCATTGTTGTTATACCTTTACATCAGATCTTTGCATAATATTTTTGTATTTGAATTTGACAGTGAATTCCAGTGACATTGTGAGGGGAAAAATGGCATTGTGTCTGGGTAATGTGAGACTGAAGACACTGCTCAGCCTCTAATTAAAACTTTGCCAAGCGTTTGATCTCAGAAGAGCTTCAATAATGAGCACCAAACAACAGAAAATATATCAACCTTATATGGACACCATCAACGGTTTTTAAGACATGGGTGTTGTTTTGTCAACCTTTTATCAAAGACACGTTTTCATTACCATGTGTGTTGAGATGCCATTCTGTTGGATAGAAGCGATGGAAGTTGCGAGAATCGTTATCGTGTCCTCATCCTAATCCTGCCAAATTTGTTTTGTGGCTCTTGTTGTATCTCTTTTTCATTTATCAACACTACATTTGTCAATGAACTGAAAGCTATTAAAGACCAGTTTTGTGATTGCAGAATTGATATGTGTGGTTTTTTTTTGGCAGTTATTTCTTTTTTACTCCTCCGCATTTATGGCTTGAATAGCTCAGTTGGCTCTTAAGGAATAAAATGCAGGACAGAAGAAAGACTTTAAACTTCTCTCTGAACCAGTTTGGCCTCACAGTGCAGAGATGCAGGGTTTGATTCCGGCTGTGTCCCTCCTGTGTGGAGTTTGCATGTTCTCCCTGTGCCCGTGTGGGTTTTCTCCAGGTAATCAGTTTCCTTCCACATTCCAAAAATATGCATAGCAGGCAAACCGAATACTATAAAATTTCCAGAGGTGTGATTGTGATCACGAATATTTGTTTGTCTCTGTGTGCCCTGCATTGGCTCGCAACCAGTTCAGTGTGTGCGCCAGCCTACTGTCTAAGACAGCTGGGATCGGCTCCAGCACACCCGCGACCCTTGTGAGCATAATCGGATTAGAAAATGGCTGAATGGATGGATGAAAAATGTAAAAAGACACAAATAATTTGTCTGTGGTACTTTTAGGTACATTATGACAGTACTTAAACCACAATTGTATGGATTGGCTTGTGGCGCATTAAACTATAATTGGCACAGGCACACAGGCACACACCCACGGGCTACGTGTTGTATACATCTAACATAAAAAAAAAAATGTTGCATCAATAAAATTGTATATTGTCATGTTTGCAAACTGTCTGGCATGGATTAGCCATTCAAATAAAGAGATTAACCAATCTGGACACAACATAGTCCCAATTTACAAAACATATGAAACATAATATAATGTTGCTTTATTTTTAATCGTTACCTTTCTCGCTCACACACCGTTGCAGCTCACGTGATGCTGAGACAGACTTTTATTTCATTGAGCTCTGGAACACTTCCCTGGCTTCTCATCTGAGTCAGTTTGATGACTGTTAGAGTTGACAGATAGTCAAATATTCCGTCCACTGAAGTTATGGTTGTAAATTGATTTTTCCTTTAGTCAAGGCCTGTGTCTTCATGATCCTTGCGTGTTTAAAAAAAAGGTTAAAGTATTATCTTTCAAATTTAAAAGAACAGATGAAGGATAATCCTTAACCCATCATTCATTTTTATATACGGTATTATATTCTTCTTCTCTAAACCATTTTTAATTTACAAATGTCTGTGGTTTAGCCTCAGTTTATCTAGGTTTACACTCTTCGTGAAAGTCTTCCGGATTTTCCTTGACTTCCGTATTTTCAAATTTTCATGAAAATTACTCTGAAAATTTAGAAAAAAAATTGCCTAAAGGTAATCCAGATATTAGTTGACAACATTGAATGAACACACATTTGACACACATTTTCATTATTTTGATTTCATGAGGATAGCCAAGTTGAGGCACGAACACCAGTAACAGTAACACATTTCTCCTTGCATTCTCATGGCCTTGCCATATCTCGAATATCTCGAAATTTCGGCGAGAACAGAAGCCAAAAAGGATGAATGTGTGCACACAAATTGGCACACAGATTAATTATCGAATTTTGAATATTTGACTAGCGTTGTGTAAACTAATCAATGCGTGATCGGCCAGTTATGGCTACATAGAAGCGATAGAACCGATTAATTTTTAAAGTATTACTTCCCATTATTATCAGAAGTAAGAAATACAATAATGGAAATCTCACTTTAAATATTTGTCTGAATTTTGTTGACAGATATCGCCTAAATCACAGGTGTCAATGTCAAGGCCTGGGGGCCAAATATGGTCATCCATATAATTCTATTCGGCCCGCGAAAACAAATCAAGCATGTCAAGTGCCATAATGCTTGCTAAAGTCAGAAGCAAAATTTCAAATTGACGTATGTAAACCACAATTACAGTCATTATTTTCGGCCCGCCTGAGCAGGATTTTGCATTTTTTGGTGCCTGCATTTGTATTTTCAGGAATTTTTAGTAATGTCCAATGTAATCTCTGCAGGCTTCACATTTGTAAATTGTTTGTGGTGGTTAGGAAGGTGTTGCAGATAGGCAACCAGTGTGCTTCCCTAATGTTGGATGCCAGATTGAAAGAATCTCATCTACTTTGCTGTGTGTTCAATCAGGTCAGCATTCTGAGGAATCTGTAAGGAGCAAGAGTATCAAGCTTGTGTATCTGATATTTTTTCTCCCCCAACTATCCAGTTTGGCTGAGGCTAGCTGAGCTGCATGGTTTTATGTTTTAATCATCTTAAAAGTGCTACTCTGCTCTGAGCCACGCTCAAGATGGAGCGTTACTGGAGTGGGGCCAAAGCAGGTCTTCTCCACTTTACAAGCTGACGTGGTTGTTCACGCATCAGTACATACAATACAATAAAAACATAACCTTTTCTTTTTGAGTCCCCCCTCCTAACATCGTCGCCCGTGGAACTTGAATGAAACAAAGGCTATTTCTCTTTCTATATCTTCTTATTTCAAAACATACATTTGCTACAGCCTGTAAGCAGCAGAGATAAAATGTTGAATAAGCAATTTGCTCTGTTTTTCCTCATTGTTGTTCCCATCTTACGATTATTGTTTCAGAGCAAGGAAATAGCATTTCAGCTCCAGGAAGACTTAATGAAGGTCCTTAATGAGCTATACACGGTAAGTAGTAATGATTTCCCATTTTTGAGCTAATGTGCTTTAAGTGCATTGCCTTACTACGAACTACCGACAAATTCTCTATTGGTGTTCCTCCAAAATGCAACAAAAAACATATACTTTTTTTACAGCAGACAATCATATAATGGGGAAAAAAACATTTTGTAAAGTATGATGATCCATATAGAGTGGTCACATCAATTTAAGACAACGTCAGCAAAGCATTTTGTTTCTAGAAAGGACGACAACAAAAGTTATGTGTTCCATCCACAGCAGTGTGTCACTCTCAAAACAAAAAACATTGTGTCACTTTTAACACACTCGTTGATTTGACCTAGCTTGCCACCTTGATGTACATGCGTACATACAATGTTGAGTCGTGCACACTCGATTTGGTAAGGTATTGCATCAGATGTTCAGAGCCCGTATGTCTGCCCCCCCCAGTGTAATTACAGGTCTGGTCTGTCTCTAAATATGGCAATCTAAAAGAAGGAACAAAGTAAACATAGCAGTACCAGATTCTAGACCAGTAAGTGTGCAGTACATTGCCCAAGGTCAGTCAACCGTCTCTAAATTAGTGCAGGTTGACCCAAACCCCACCAAACGCCAAAGCTTCCACATTAGGTTCTGTCGTTCTCGCTATACAAAAATAACTAATCTTGAGAGAATGTTTACATTACGAGATGGGTTTGTCTGAATATATGTAAAATCCGAGGGTTTGTGCTTTGGACAGATTCTGGAGCTATAATTTGCTGAAGTTTATATCTTCTCTCATCCTCGAGCAACAAGAGCAAAATTAGATATTTGAGAAACCCTTTAGTTGTATGCAATTATTGGATTGGATTGGATATGCCTTTATTAGTCTCACAGTGGAGAAATTTACATTTCACAGCAGCAAAGTGATGAAAGGAATGAAAGTAGAAAAACGAAATACATGAGCTGCTGGAAAGGCAGCCACTCTCGCGGCGCCGTCTTGAAGTCAAAAGAACAAAAAAAAACTAAATAACAAATAATATGACAGCATAGAGACAATATGACAAAACAAAGACACAGAGAGACATTCATTCTTCAGGACTTGCTGTACCCTCTTTGTGATGACATGAAGCATTTCCAGATGAAAGAGGAGAGGATCAAAGTGTCTTTCCACCAGTGGATCAGGGACATCATGGTGGAATGTGCACGTCGACTACAAGCTAAATGTTGAAAGCAAACACGCAGCTGTAGCATCCATTGACGAAAAGAGATTGTCTCACATCTCCTGTTCCACATAAATCTCCTTCAATTCCAAGCCGCAACAGTTCCACATACGCATCGGAGCTCTGCGCTGACGCTCCTTCTTCTATCGCGGGTTCCTCAAGCCATGCATCCATCCAGCCGCAGACTGTCCAACAGCACTGACCTTTCCGCTAAACAAAGCGGGGCTGTGAAGATGCTGCCCATTACAGGCGCAAAAAAACACAATGGCCCCTTTGGTGTCCAGCGATGGCAGTCGAATGGCTCCGACATTCCTCCCATTCAAAAACAGTACTGGCATATTCATGCTGCCGAAAAGGCGCAACCGCTCAGCACAGTCTCCTCCTTGATGAATGTCGTGTCGTCGTATTGCGTCCCTAACTGTTCATTGAGTAGATTTTACAGTCTTCTTTAGTATTTGTATGTAAGAGACTTCCAGCAAATGCAGCAAGGGAATGGAGCCTGATGGGAACACAAGCCAGTTCAAATCCAAGGCCGGTTTCAAGACCAGGTCATTCCAGGGGCTTGCGTCAGGAAGGGCATCTCTTCTCAAACTTTGCCAAACAATTATGGACCTTCATCCAACTAATTCCATCCTCCGTCAGTCACGGCCTTGGTTAACAACGACCACCATTTGTGTTGCTAACCTGCAGGGCAGTGGTGGAAAAGATATTTACTGTCAGTCAAAGTGAAAAGGCCGGTGACAAGCTGGGTCACAAGCAAAGAGAGAAGAGGAAAGCACAGAGCCTTGACCTGAAGGAACTTTGAATGCTAGGTTTCGCACAAGAAAAACATCCCCAAGAATGAAAATGGCTGGCACAAACATTTTCTTCCAGAAGAGTCTGGAGTATAGGGTGACCTATAAAGGCAGGTAGTGCACATTACATTTTATGCAGATGATATAAACTGAAGAAGTTAGGGACTGTAAAGTGGTGGACGTGGAGAGTGTTCAACCATTTTGGGGATGAGGAAGATTAAGACGACAAAGGCATATCAGAGAACCATGTTGTCAAAGTTGAAAAATGAAGCGTGTCTGTAGCTTTCCAAAGAGAGGCGAGACGGGGGCGGGAATAAAACTTCCATAAGACTGGACAGCCAAAGATATCAGAGATCCTGGCTGGAGAATAACTGGCATAAAGATCTTTACCTTTATTACCTTTATGACCTTTATGTTGGCCACAAAGAAAGACTGTCAGGATTCCTGATAACAATAAGATGGTTAATTCCCTGACTAATATTGAGGAGAAATGGCTTCACTCGTATCAATCCAACATCAGTAAATTAGGCCAATATTGAATGCGACCTCACATACTCTAAATATTGGTTAGGTTACTGTGGAATTGTCGGTTGCTATTCCTCTTTTTACTTATGACAAATGTTTTGCCCATGTATCAGTTAGCAGAAGCAAGTCTAATTTTGATGTCAAAATGTTTGTATTGTGACAACGCTATAGATGGCTCGAGAACATGTATGCCTCTTGTCGACTCTTGATTACCAGCAATTCATATTATTGCTTTTGTTTTACTTTCATTGACTAATTTAGTATATAAAGGATCGATACTCAGTGACTGTGAATAATATGCACACAAACAATCTCTCGAGGCTGATGGTAAATCCAATTTTCTAATCAACAGTTTGCTTGTAATGTGATGCAATTCATCCCAATGGGCACTAAAAGCTTTTCTCTACTGTAATGCGAATAATATTCTTGTGTGCATTGTCCTGTGTAGATTATTGCACTGAATAAAAAGGCACATACTAGTTGGAGGTTTGACCGTCTTTGAACCAAATGTCATGCGATCAGGAAGAATCAAGTGACTCATAGTGTAGTGCCTTGTACTTTGTACAAATGGTCGGTCAGTGAGTTATTGGATCCAGGACCCCAGATTTCACTCACACATAAATTGCATCGTAAACCAAACAAGCATGTACAGTTTTTGCAACCTTCCTTTTCTCTCTCCAGGTGATGAAGACCTACCACATGTATCACTCAGAAAGCATTAATGCAGAAAGCAAACTGAAGGAGGCAGAAAAACAAGAGGAAAAGCATATTGGTAGGGGAGATCCAGTTTTCAGCATCCGCATAGAAGACAAATACCAGAAGCGCAACTCTGTGAAGAAAATTGAGAAGATGAAGGAGAAGGTATGTTATGATAGCAGAGTCACATTTCTCAGCCAGTAGGGCTTATTTGTGTTCTATTTAATTTCTGGCTTGTTTTGAGACTTCAGATGAAATGTCCATTGGAAAGGCATTATTTGGTCCTCCTAGACCGGTGGTTCTTGATCTATTTCCTTCATTCTTAACCTGGGTACGGTGGATCCTCCACCGCAGAGGTCCATCCCTCAGTCTAGACAGCAGTTAGTAGGCACAGTCATTGAAAGAAGAGTTTGGTGAATGAGCATATGAAACTGGTGGGGTACGGTGCCTCCAACAAGATTAAGAACCACTGTCCTAGACTATTCTGAAGAAGTAGGGAGTGTAAAAATAGATATATGATGAGTGGTTATATCAGAGTACATTGGTCATTGGATGGTGACTAACAACCTTCCGACAGTCGATTCGAGAGGAAGTGTAGGCTCAGGACCAATAGTCCAGGAGAAGTCTGATACGCTTTTTCTTTGTGACTCACGTCTGCTTTTAAAAAGCTCACATTTGCTACAGTTGTTCTTTGCCGGGTGTTTAAAGACTGAAGCACACTCATTGGTCAAAATGGAATTCCTTGAGTCATTGCATAGCTCATTATGTCTCACACGATCAGTTGTTCACAACATGTCATTCTCACTTCCAATTCTCTCATTAGCGTCAAGCCAAGTACTCAGAGAACAAGATGAAATCGATCAAAGCACGAAATGAGTACCTCCTGACACTGGAAGCCACCAACTCATCTGTTTTCAAGTACTACATTCATGACCTGTCAGATGTAATTGATGTGAGTATTAATTTGTCAACATCTGTGTTGTGTTTTAGCTGCTGTGGTTTGGGTATTTAAGGTGTTATATATATATATATATTAGTAATTTTCATATGGTAATAACATTATCATTGCTGCTAACTACAATGGAGGGGACGGTGTACTTTTTTTAAATCAAGTTATTAAGAATTTGCATTCTAGACAGGAATTAAGGAGATGACTGAAGTGTGATCTCTATTTCGCAGCATGCTGTGTGGTGAAATTACCCTTCACCCTGCCTTGCTCTCAAGCCTTCAGATCTCTCCAGGATTTGTGTTTGAGAATTTATATGCAAAGAATGCTGCATGAACCGTATTTGCAGACTAAGCACATGTCTTCATTTATGGAGACATTTACAGTGTAAAATATGATGATTTTTATTATTATTAATGTTATTGTTGTTATGATTTTTGCGCATGTGTATTGTCTATAGCCATATTTCTAATTTTAGACTATTTCAAATGTATTGTATCCAGAGCATAATCATCTGCTGCCAGCTAGTTCCAATATTTGTATCCAACAGTTTTTTTCCTGTTTACCCCTCTGTCTAGTGCTGTGATTTGGGATATCATGCCAGTTTGAATCGAGCCCTAAGGACGTACTTGTCAGCAGAATACAACCTGGAGACGTCTCGCCATGAGGGTCTTGACATCATTGAAAATGCGGTAGACAGTTTAGACCCAAGAAGCGACAGGCAAAGGTTTATGGAGATGTTCCCTACGGCCTTCTGTCCTCCTGCAAAATTTGAGTTCCAGCCTCACATGGGAGATGAGGTGAGTTCAGTTGAAAATATTTTAAGTACTTGGGGTCAACTGTCCAGAACAATGGAGAGTGTGGAAAAGAGGTGAAGAAGCGTGTCCAGGCAGGCTGGAGTGGCTGGAGAAAAATGTCAGGTGTCATGTGTAATAGAAGGGTTTCAGCTTGGATGAAAGGAAAAGTGTATAAAACAGTAGTGAGACCAGCCATGATGTTTGGACTGGAGACAGTGCCACTGAAGAAAAGACAGGAAGCAGAGCTGGAGGTAGCAGAGCTGAAGATGTTGAGGTTTACTTTGGGAGTGACCAGGTTGGATAGGAAAAGGAATGACTACATTCGAGGGACAACTCATATTAGAGGCTTTGGAGAGAAAGTCAGAGAGGCCAGACTGAGATGGTTTGGACATGTCCAGAGGAGAGAGAGCAACTATATCGGGAGAAGGATGCTGAGCCTTGAACTGCCAGGCAGGAGACTGAGAGGAAGACCGAAGAGGAGCTTTATCGACGTGGTTAAGAGGACATGAAGGTAGCTAGTATGAGAGAAGAGGATGCACAAAACCGGGTTAAATGGAGGACATTGATTCGCTGTGGCGACCCCTGAAGGGAAAAGCCAAAAGGAAAAGAAGAAGTCCAGACTGCAGACAAATGCGATCCAACTCATGTATTTATTTATTTGTTTATTCTTTTATTCTTTTATTGTTACTCATATGAAACCATAACTCGATGTGTAACTTATTTTTTCATTCATTTTTTTATGGCATCCTGAACGGCTCTGTTCCCATCTTTTTCAAATCTGACCTAGGTCAATTTAATACCGGAATCCAGACCAGAGCTGAAGTTTTGCAAATACCACACAGTTTGAACATATAGGTCGCATGTATATGCTTTTAGGTGTGTCAGATGTCAGTTCAGCCGCCGGTGAATGGAGAGCTAATACTGAGGTTCCAGCAACTGCAGTCTCGCCTGTCTACTCTGAAGATTGAAAACGAAGAGGTAAAGCACTTTGAATTTTAAGCATCCTTTTCATCTTGGGAATTCCTTCAGTAACATTACATTCAAATATATAAATATAATATTTAATAATACAGGGTTTTCTCAAAAGACAACTTGAGTGCCGGCCGATTTCAAGCATTTGAAATCATCTTTCAAGGAATGAAAAGTTCACTGTTTGAAAAAAAAGTATGTTTCTTCCTTGTTCTGCTCTTTAGTATTCACCATTTGAAAACAGCTTGGTTTTAACCAATTTCGGCAATCTTCGGCAAATTAGGGAGAAAACAAGCATTTGTGAATTGATGTTTTGTCAGTGAGTTTGGCACTTGTATGTTTGGATTTAGTGACATCTCAACATATCACCAATCTTGTATGTGTGTGCGTGTGTGCGTGCATGCGTGCGAGGGAGCATTTATTGCTTGTGTGGTAGGTTACATCGGTCAGTTTCATTTCATAGCCTCATTATAAGATTTTTGAAATTAACTCCAAAAAATCACGAATCTGTTTCATGAAGTAATGAAGTAGTCAACATATTTAGTTCCCACGTTTATTCTTGTAATGACAAGCTTGATGTCCTTGTATGGATTAAGTGGATGTCCTGGTGGGGCCAAATGGAAGGACACTGCTGCCTTGTGTTATTACCAGATGGCCTCGTTAACATGGCACTGTGTGCTAGGCGCATCCTTGAAAAATGAATGTTAGAAGCATTTTGACGACACCAAGCATGAACTGTCAAATGTAGCAAGCCTGTCTTCATCCGGCAGGAAATGCTTTAGGGCAGTGCTTGACAGAAGTGCAGCTGTTTCCTTTGGTTGTTTTTGATTGCTGTGAAATGGTGAAAAAGTTGTTGAATTTACTTAGCATTATTAGTGGATTTATATTTTAATAATGGGGTCTGTCTCTCATTGCCACCAAGCAAGGTTCAAGGTCTGATATTTGCCTCCAATTCACTTATGTTTCCCAAGTACATCGTTGACTGATCCGTGTGATTCATTATTCTTTGATTTCAAATAACAGGGGTTTATAAATCTGTTGTATCTTTCACAAGGAAAACAGGAAGAACATTTGAGTTCCTCCTTTGTGCTTTTGTCTCACTCCATACTATACAGAAAGTACCATATTTTCCGGTGTATGAGGCACACCGGGGTATAAGGCGCACCCCCAATGAATGGTGTATTTTCAAACATTTTCCGTATACTATAAGGTTCACCGGACTATAAGGCGCACCTTCAATGAATGAAACAAGTTTTCCAAATATAATATATATTAATATAAACGTTTTCCAAATACAGCATAAGGAACACCACATTATAAGGCACACCACTTTATAAGGCACGACCGTAAAGGCTGGGGTTACATACTACTTCTCCTACAGGGGGGAAATCGAGTCGGTGGCTCCTCACACTAGTTGCGAGACCTGTTGTGCATCTATATTACTTCACATATAAGGCGCAGCTGCATATAAGGCGCAGGGTCATCTTTTTATAAGGCTTTTGGGTGCTGTTTATACACCGGAAAATAGGGTACTTGTTTCCTTGTCAGGGTGTTTCTCAAAAACAACAATCTTAGATTTCTACTTATCCTACGTACTTGGTTGTTGACCGGATTCCACTACATTGTGTTCTTAAAGCTACAGACATTTTTAAACCTCCAGAACGTTATGCTGGTGTTTGGATTGGATTGAATTTGCCTTTATTAGTCTCGCAGTGGAGAAATTTACATTTCACAGCAGCAAAGTTGTGAAAGGAATGAAAGTAGAAAAACAAAATACAGGAGCTGCTGAAAAGGCAGCCACACTCGCGGCGCCGTCTTGAAGTCAAAAGAACAAAAAAAAAACTACATAACAAATAACATGACAACACACAGACACAGAGAGTCATTCATTCTTAAATACTTTCTGTACCCTGTTTGTTACACG
This sequence comes from Hippocampus bargibanti, assembly GCF_051943395.1. Lineage (NCBI taxonomy): Eukaryota > Metazoa > Chordata > Actinopteri > Syngnathiformes > Syngnathidae > Hippocampus > Hippocampus bargibanti. The sequence goes on along the minus strand of NC_142738.1, from coordinate 19,538,409 downwards.
AAGCAGTTCCAGATGAAAGAGGAGAGGATCAAAGCATCTCTTCACCAATGGATCAGGGACATCATGGTGGAATGTGCACGTCGAATACAAACTAATTGTTGAAATGTTGTGTTAATGACTTAAAAATACATTGTTGTCTTTAATCGGAAGAATCTAGAAAGTGGGCCATGTCAATTGTAATTTTCCTTCACGTATGAAATGTTTTTCTCCCTTAAGTCACAACGGTGTGCACTGGGGGCGAGGGGATTGAAAGACCTGATGCGACACCTGACGCGACAATCTCCTTTTGCCCTTTGCTTTGCCCCCTTTGAGTGCATGTAACAAGATTGCTTTTACTTTCACTTACTTTTTGTAGTGTCATGGGCTCGCACTAAAAGTGATTGATTGGATGACACAACAGATTGTGCTTCGAATGCAGTTATCACCTTCGTCATCTCACTTATCTACAGGTGAAAAAAACGTCAGAGGCCACTCTCACCACCATTCAGGACATGGTGACCATTGAGGATTATGACGTTTCAGAATGCTTCCACCACAGTAGATCCACTGAGTCTGTCAGGTCCACTGTGTCAGAGACATACCTCAGCAAGCCAAGCATTGCAAAGAGGAGGGCCAACCAGCAAGAGACCGAGCAGTTCTACTTCATGGTGAGGTGACACAAAGCGAGCAGAAAGATAGGGAAACTATTTATTTATTTATGTATTTATGTACAGTCATATCTCAGCTCACAAACTTTTCGCTTTACCAACATTAAATTCACGAGAATATAATCTTGGCATACAAACTAGTTTTCGGCGGACAAACCAAACTACACAGTGCCACGGTGGCTGGCGGACTAGTTTTCGTCACCCGCATTCTTTGAGTGCGGCCGTGCTTTGTTATCGAGTGGAGTACTTTTGCTATTATGGCACAGAAAAGACCCCACCACAGGCTAGTGTTAAGCCGAAGAAGACACAAAATAAAATTACGGTCAAGCGGAAGAAGGAGATAATCGAAAAACACGAACAAGGTGTGCGTTAGCGTCCTAGTACCAGTACGCTAAGTCGACCATTGCTACCATCCTTAAGAACAAGGAAGCTTTTAAGGGTGCATGTGCAGCTAAGGGTGTTTCTGTGTTGTCTGAGCAACGCTCTCAGGCAATAGAGGAGGTTGAAAAACGTCTCTTGATTTGGATTAATGAAAAGCAGCTAGCAGGAGACCGTGAGTGAGGGTATTATAACAGAGAAAGCGCGACAACTTCACACGGATATCATCAAGAGGCAACTGGATCAACGACCATCACAAAGATAGATAAAACGACTTTATTATCCAGTGCAGATTTTTTCTTTAATTACAATCCAATCGCACATTTATTTTGGATAAAATAAAGTATATGTATTTGTGTAGTTCAAAGGTTTATTTAGTCGAAAAGTATGTTTTATGGGGACCTGGGAATGCATTATTCTCATTTTTACTTGTTTCTTATGGGAAATAAATGTTTGGCAGACGAACTTTTCGCCTTACACACACTTTCTGGGGACCAATTAAGTTCATAAGCTGAGGTATCACTGTCTGTCTGTCTGTCTGCCTGTCTGTCTGCCTGTCTGTCTGTCTCTCTGTCTGTCTGCCTGCCTGTCTGTCTGGATGGATGTACGTATGTATTTACTTATTTATTTGTTTAGTTAGTTAGTTGTTTATTTATTTGTTTGTTTGTTTTCCGTAAACACAGGTGCAAAGTAGTAGTGCGCAGATGTGCGTGTGCTCTGAAAATGTTGTGCGTTAGATTCTAGTATGCCAAAGAATATTTTAATACTGAGCATTTTGCAGCTCAGCCATTTTGTCTGCAGTCTGGCCAGACTTCAATCGAAGTCAACTCAGCCACCGCAACCACTGCTCTGAAGAGCCAACGTAAAAATAAAATCCAAGTGATGACCATGTCATGGTAGAAATATTGTTAAAATAAAACTCCATTTGAACTCAGATATTTGACAGCCGTGCTTCTTCCTCTCCTGGCAAAGGTCGAGGTATCACAGACTAATCCTATGGCGTGAGCTTCCTTTTTCCATTCTGAAAATGGACATGATTTGAAGAGGTTCATCAATTTCTCTTTGTCCTTTGCTCATAGTTGTTATAATGATGTCTTTGTGAGTGAAATGACGGGCATTCAAGGCAACTTTGTAATTATTTGAAATCTTTCCACAGAAATTTCGTGAGTTTCTGGAAGGCAGCAATCTCATCTCCAAACTCCAGGCCAAACATGATTTGCTGAAGAGGACACTTGGGGAAGGTACGGTCACTGGGCCATTAACTTATTCATGGCCAGATGTGCAAAAATGTGTCCATTCCCGTGGCAGGGTTTTTGTCATTGTCACTCGAATTCTAGGACCTACAGACTATTGAGTTTTAGGACAACATAATCATTCAAAACAGTGTAAGAAACCTCCGACTCTCTTCTTTCATAAAAAGAGTTAATTCTTAAATTATATGGGTCTGGAGTTATATGAGCTTGAAATTAGGGTGGCTGTTCAAAATACAATGCAATCAGAATCAGAATCAGAATCAGAATCATCTTTATTGCCAAGTATGTAGAACACACAAGGAATTTGCTTCCGGTAGAACACGCTGCACTAGTATCGTCGTCAAAAAAACTGCTAAGTGGCACTATACAGTTCCATTTTGGCTACTGTTGAAGAGTTCAAAGAGTGGCTTGGGGGAAGAAGCTGTTTAAATGTCTGCTGGATTTGGTGCGCATGGATCGGTAGCGCCTGCCTGAGGGGAGTAGCTGGAAAAGGTGGTGGGCAGGGTACGGAGGGTCCAGTAGGATTTATATACATACATATTGGTTTATGTAGTGCTTTTAACAACAGCTGAAGCTGGAACAAAGCACTAACATGGAAAAAAAGGAAATGCTGTCCCTTTGTAGAAGGGAAAAACATTGCCAGAGGCCATGACCAGTGCTTTATCGGCACGCAAACAAGAAAAAAACTAAACCCAAAAAAATTCGGGAATGGCGCTAAGTCATGTTTTCATTTCCCGAATAAATTTGTGAATGGCAGTGCATGAGTTAAGTGAACGCGTGGATAGTAAGAAATTCCTTATTTTTACACAGTTGTTTAATGATTGATATAAGATAAAATAAACATTTGTCTCACAATGAAGACATTACTCATTTACAGCAGCAATTATGAAAAGGAGAAAGTAGACGGCAAAAAGAAAATAAATGTAAGTATAAAATGTAAATATAAGCATATTAAAATTTGGTCTGTGTGTGTGGGTGTGTGTGTGTGTGTGTGCGCGTGTGCTTGTGTGTGTGCATTGTTAAAATGTTATCATTGTCTCAATTCAAATTATTATATTTATGCTGTGCATTCACAAGGTCAATTGGATTGGATTGGATTGGATTGGATTTGCCTTTATTAGTCTCGCAGTGGAGAAATTTACATTTCACAGCAGCAAAGTTATGAAAGAAATGAAAGTAGAAAAGCAAAACACAGGAGCTGCTGGAAAGGCAGCCACTCTCGCGGCGCCGTCTTGAAGTCAAAAGAACAAAAAAAAAAAACTAAATAACAAATAACATGACAACACAAAGACACAGAGAGACATTCATTCTTAAGCACTTTCTGTACCCTCTTTGTTACATAAAGCAGTTACAGATGAAAGAGGAGAGGATCAAAGCGTCTCTTCACCAGTGGATCAGGGACATCATGGTGGAATGTGCACGTCGATTACAAGCTAAATGTTGAAAGAAAACACGCAGCTGTAGCATCTATTGACGAAAAGAGTCCATTCCAGAGAGAATTCCAGATAATGATAGGAATAAAGACAGGTCAAATTCTGTTTCAGGGGCAGATTGTCTTATATCCCCCAAACCACTTATCCCCCCAAAAATACATTATATTTCTGTGAACCTTTATGGTACTGTAGTCCAGATATTTGTGTGTAGATATGCATAGAGGATGCAATCGTGGACACTACTCATAAACTGGCAAATTAACTCATCAAGTATTGTTTCTATTTTATCTTTTTAGGGCACAGAGCTGACTACATGACCACAAGGTAAAAAAAACATAATTCAGGACCCAGCGTATATTCACAACCTCATTCAGTGGCATCAGCACAAATATTTGGCCGCACGTTAACATATTCAAGATGAGATGCCATTTTTGCTATTCCAATATGATCTCTGGCGAGTTTCATCACTCCTACCATGGGCTGTTAAGAAAAAGGCTCTTCAGGGGTTTTATCAGCATCTTCCTGACTGATTCAACATAATTTATGGAAGTAATTTTGACTGTCGGTTAACATTGCTGAAGATTTGACTGTCTTTTACTTCTAATAATTTTTTTTTGTATTCTAGACATGCCAATGGGCTGTTCAAAATGCACACAGGCACCAAGCGGGCTAGACCCCGCTCTGTTTTTAATGTTAGGTTATTTAATGGAAATATGGAGTCATATATCAAGGTACCGAAAACCACACTGTCCGCTCAAATATGCTTCTCCTCTTCATTTTCTCTCGTGCTCCAGCTTTCTGGCCATTTTCATGGGATCCCCCAATCCATTTAAGCTGTGGTTTAGCCTTAACCTGCAAACACCTGTTTGAGCCAAATTGTAGCAATGACATGAATCTGTTTGGAAGGCCTTCTGGGAAAAACGTGTACCACTGGGATGGCTAAATGTTTTTCTCAGTCAGTTTCCCTTGACTCAATGCTGAACCCCACATCAGTGACTCTCTCTGGCATCTCCAGAAAACAGAGTCCACTTCAAAGATCAGGATTAGTGACAGTCTAAATGGATGCCAAACTGATAAGGAGTGCTGGCTTCCTAATCTTCTTTTCACTGCAACATCCGGTGACCAACGCCACCTTATTCCGTTTCTGGTTTTGTTTTGTACAATACCAGCACATGGTGGGTTGAGGGTATGGTGTGCTCTTGGTAATCAGAAAGTGTTTAATCATCCCACAATGGGGAAATTTGCCTTGGTGAGCAGCTGCTGTGGTCCTAATCTGGGTCTTGCTTCTTTCTCTCTTTCCGCGTTGCCTGTCTATAGCCGTGGACGACGGAATTCACATGCTCGTCATCAGGTAGACATCTTTAAGCATCTTGGGGAGCCCTTACTGCTTGCTTTGCTTTCTCTTATGCCTTAACATGACACTTGTTTGTGTTTTTATGTATCCTCTGACTCGGACAGATATGACTTGGTTTCTGTTTAAATTTTAAAGATATATCTGAAACTTATAAAAACTAAAAGGCAGAATGTTGTGGCCAGGTGCTGTGTGTCCAAGAGTATCAATGGCGTCATTCTAATATCTAAATAAACTTCAGCCTCTTAAAATGGAAACAGTAAACTGTCTTGATGAGAACTTGCTCTCAGCCTTCTCACTACAAATGAAAAAGTGGCGTCACTATTATAACCCCCGTAAGCCTATCCATGACAATGACTAATAGTAACACACAGTTAAGATGCAATAATGCACTTCTACAGTATTTAGGTTTCATATGTGGGTAAAATTATTTCTGTCTTGTTGGCCTTGGTGTTTTTTGGAAATTTGGAGAAATAAACAAGTCAAATAAAACGCATCAAACAATATCTTCCGAGAAGTACTCATGTTTGTCGATGAGAAGGTTTCTTCAGCCGTCATCGAATCCATCCTGTGTTCTTCCATCACCGTTTGGTTCGGGGCCGCCACAAAAATGGACAAAATCCAACTTCAACGGACAGTTAGGACGGCGGAAAAAATCATTGGCACCGCCCTACCCACTCTCGAGGACTTGCACACTGCAAGAATCCAAACTAGGGCGCGGAAAATCCTACTGGACCCTCCGCACCCTGCCCACCACCTTTTCCAGCTACTCCCCTCAGGCAGGCGCTACCGATCCATGCGCACCAAATCCAGCAGACATTTAAACAGCTTCTTCCCCCAAGCCATTAACTCTTTGAACTCTTTCAACAGTAGCCAAAATGGAACTGTATAGTGCCACTTAGCAGTTTTTTTGACAACGATACTAGTGCAGCGTGTTCTACCGGAAACAAATTCCTTGTGTGTCCTACATACTTGGCAATAAAGATGATTCTGATTCTGATCTGTACAAAAGTGAAGGTTTCGGACGTTTCGCCTCCTATCCAAGAGGCTTCGTCAGCGAACTAAAGTCTGACTGGTAGTATCGGCCCCATTTATATATCCCTAATGTCCAGACATGGTGGCGCCGGACACAGCTATGATAGGTCCCTACTCTCAGGTTGGGGGGGGGGGGGGGGCGCGGGACCCCTCCCTGTGGCCCCACTGATTGTTCCTACATCCCTGACTAACGACTGGCCTATTACCCCCACTCCCCCCGGTATCACCTCATCAGCATAACGACCCTCATCAGCATTGCGAAAGTTTAATGAAGGATTTTGTTGTTCATTTTTGTCCTTCATTAAACCGGTCTGGTGGGGTGAGGTTCAATTTGGATCGTTCATACAATAGCCTGCTCAGGCAAAACAGGTTAGGCAACTTTCGCAATGCTGATGAGGGTCGTTATGCTGATGAGGTGATACCGGGGGGAGTGGGGGTAATAGGCCAGTCGTTAGTCAGGGATGTAGGAACAATCAGTGGGGCCACAGGGAGGGGTCCCGCGCCCCCCCAACCTGAGAGTAGGGACCTATCATAGCTGTGTCCGGCGCCACCATGTCTGGACATTAGGGATATATAAATGGGGCCAATACGACCAGTCAGACTTTAGTTCGCTGACGAAGCCTCTTGGATAGGAGGCGAAACGTCCGAAACCTTCACTTTTGTACAGATGACGGCTGAAGAAACCTTCTCATCGATGGACCACTCCTGTACGACTGAGAGCTTACACAGACGTACTCATGTTTGTGTGAGTGTTATCTATATAGGAACATTACTTTCATCTCGATCAGTCCCTTGTAATCTGTGCAAAAAGGTAGTATTACATAATTCTGATGCACCAGACTTTTTTCTCAGCTGGCTGAGGCTCCACTTTCAAAATTAATAGCCACTATTGGCATGGACCTGTTTGGACTGTGTCCCTGAGAGCTGTAAACAGATCCACTGAAACAGTAAAAGCATGCAATGCTATGCCGGACTACTTTTCAGCGGGGCCTGGCACAGAACCCAAATAAAAGTGCAGCCCATTCCTGAGTGCATTTAGAAGATGTATCTTCATTCAACTACTTCACTTCCAATGTGTGAGAGCTTCTAAATGATAAATGATCATCACGTCTTTCAAGCGGTTGGTGTGAATATACTGTCAGAGACACGAAGTAGCCATATATAGTATTTCAAATAAGTTACAATTGAATCACAGGTTTATTCATACCATACCTGTAATCATAAATTGCTAGACTTGATAAGACAGGCAAGGGATAATACAGTAATCACTTTTTAGTAGCTGAAGTCAACTTTGTCTCCGTCAGCAAACTAACCTCATCCTCTTTTAACCCACCCACATGAGCAAAACAAAATGTGCATGTTTTGCATGGTTTTGTGCTAACGCTGTTCCCCAAAAAATATATAATGAAAAGAAAGTATATATATATATATATATATATTTGGAGGAGTCCGGGGGGTGTAAAAATGTAGAATTTTATTTATTTTATTTATTTTGGGGGACAGCGATGACACTTGTGATACATGTTATGGTATTGAGTATAAAATTGTGTTTTCACATTTGCCAGAATGCATTTGCTAAGTTTACTATGGCTAATGACTACTAAATAATTGTTTTCTATTAAGTCTTTAAAGACGTTTAAAAAAAAGATTCAAGATATATCTAAACTGTGCAGATGTCAAAACACAGACTGGATTTTGATTTGGTTACAGTCTAAAATCCAGGATTAGTTGCTAATAAGGTAAGCATGAACAGTATTCGATAAGATGCTTTTTCAATCTTTTTAAGGATTCTGGACAAACTATTCCTCGTGTGGTTGAAAGCTGCATCCGTTACATAAATTTATATGGTGAGTTGTCTTTACTCTTGCTTGTGTAAAAAAGTAATGTAAATACCACTTCAATAGATTGTCATCTTTCCTGAGCACACCAACTACTGTTTGTTGTTTAATGACTATTCACGATGGAAATTGTTGGTCTTTGACAAGGGAGTTTCCCGACATTCATGGGAAAATCCACTGCTTGTTTTTAAGATTTATTAGACACCCTTAAAAGAAAATTATCTCAACGCTTTGAAGATGACATTCTTTCAGTTGTAATGCCAGTGCTTCAAACAGCTAATTGAAAAAAGATACATCTAAAACTAGACAAAATATCGCAAAATATATCTCGTTTTGATCACTGGCCCTTTTACCGTGTTAAATGCTAATCCTAGTTTGAGAGCATGTTAGTTAGACCCGTGAGGAATCGGCCGAGGAAAGTGTTGTTTCCGCGGAGAACAATCTTGATTTCACGACTTGAAAGTTGATTTTTTTCTACAGCCATTAAAAATTATCTACAATGACTACAGTGATACCTCAGCTCACGAACTTAATTGGTTCCCAGAAAGTGTGTGGAAGGCGAAAAGTTCGTCTGCCGAACATTTATTTCCCATAAGAAACAATTAAAAATGAAAATAATCAGTTCCCAGGGCCCCACAAAATTTTATCCTAAATAAGCCTTAAAACTACACAAAATATACCTTATTATATGTATAATAAAGGTGCTATTGTATTTTAATTAAAGAAATAAACTGTACTGTATGATAAAGTCGTTTTATTTACCTTTGTGATGGTCGTTGATGTAGTTGCCTCTTGATGATATCCGAGTGAAGTTGCTATGCTTATTTGGCGAAAATACCCTCACTCACACAGTCCTCTGCTAGCTGCTTTTCGTTAATCCAAATCAACAGAGGTTTTTCAACCTCTTCTGAGACTGCCTGAGACTGTTGCTTAGACAACACAGAAACACCATTAGCCACACATAGCAATGGTCGACTTAGCGTACTGGTACTGGCACGCTAAGTCACACAAACGCACACCTCGTTCGTGTTTTTCAATGATCTCCTTCTTCTGCTCGACCGTAATTTTCTTTTGTGTCTTCTTCGGCTTCACACTAGCCTGTGGTGGGGTCTTTTTCGGTCCCGTAATAGCAAAAGTACTCCACTCGACAACAAACCATGTCTGCACTCAAAGGGGGGTGGAAAACTAGTCCGCCAGCCACCGTGGTGCTGTTCGACCCTGTGGTTTGGTCTTCATCCGCCGAAAACTAGTCCGCCAGCCACCGTGGCGCTGTGTGGTTTACTTCGTCCGCCGAAAAGTAGTTAGTAGGCCAAGATTAGCAAATTTAATGGCGAAACGTTCGTGAGCTAAAGCGTTCGTAAGCCAAGGTATCACTGTACTAAAAAAAGTGTATGAATGAAGTAAGAATTATTTCAGGAAATGATCTTCAAACCCCAAATCCAGTGGAACACTGGTGATAAAAAAATCAACATCATTATTCTCTATGTCACTCTTTGGCTGATTTGTTTAACAATGATAATGGATTTTATTTTTATTACTTAGAATGTGAAAAGCATTTTACCAAAGTGTTGGTTTGAACAAGTGATATTTAATCAAATATTTAAAGTGTAAACTAACCATTTGAATTGAATGCACATGCTACATACAGTCTGATAATAAATGTAACTGGATGTTTCCATGAAATAAAGAGAAAGAACCCCCGGCAACCTGTTATTTCCCCATAATAATTCCACCACCTCCCACATCACTCCTCAGTCAATAAAAGTTGATGAAAAATGAGCCCCTGCATATTGGATCACTTTTACTACCATAAACACTGATCATGGTCGTCTTTTGCGTGTATCGCTCAACATATTGCTTTGTGCGCATAAGTGTCACATCACAGACACGTTCAGATATTATATGACACAGCTCTTTCGTAAAGTAAACGACCACATAAATTAAAATGGGAAGCAAGTCCTGAGAATTCTGAAATGAGCATTTCACGCCCTCCAATGTGAACATAGCCTGTCTCACCGTGACATTTAGCTGGCGAAATGTAAACATAATATTCTGCACCTCACCCTTATTTCCACTCTTTAAAATCCGCTGCAAATTCCGCCATCACTGAATTGCCGATTCCAGTGGGGAATATATAGTCCTCCTTTCCAGAAATCATTCTTAATTCGGGATGTGGAGGGATATAAAGAGCAACATGTGGCATTGTGGACCAAAACACTCTTTTTCAGGTCTTAACATATTAAGATACAGTATGTTTGCCTTCTTTTCCTATTTCCTAAATACAATATCTTTGTCTCTCTGAGCAGGCCTCCAGCATCAGGGAATATTTCGGGTATCTGGTTCTCAGTTGGAAGTCAATGACATTAAAAATTCATTTGAAAGAGGTATTCATGAAAAGTTAAGCAGAGCAATTATGATTGCAACACTTCCCCACTGATTTGTTTAATGTGTCCATGTTAAAGGAAATGACCCTCTGATAGATGATGAGAATAATCATGACATCAACTCGGTGGCAGGCGTGCTTAAACTCTACTTCCGCGGCCTGGAGAACCCTCTTTTCCCCAAAGATAGATTCAGTGAACTGCTATCCTGCATTCGTAAGTATCGATGTGCCCAGATTTCATTGCTCACATGTCTTTGACACTTTCAAACATGTACTCTTTATTTGGTAATTGAGTTCAATTATTCTCTCCAACTCAAAGTTGATCAAAGTTCACAACTTTGAACATGATTTTTTTTTTATGGTTTCATGTGCGACCAATGTATACCACGATCAGTCAACGAGAACCTGTTGATTTGACATTCTGGTTGTATGCCTGACAAGAAACCTTTGTTGAATTCAAACAAATTACCAAAACTCCTCAATTTGCTTGTCACTCGTTGACCACTTATATGCCCCCCACCCCCTCCACGCCCTCTTACACACACACACACACACACACACACACACACACACACACACACACACACACACACACACACACACACACACACACACACACACACACACCCTCTCCAGAAGATTACACAGACATTATGGGTGCTGCAAAGTTGTCCTTGATGGTGTCTCGGTTACTTGTGTTCCTGGGTGTACTTCAGCCCACTTGTGCTGGATGAGTGATGGCGATTCCTATTTACATTCCCCAACACAACATGACAGCGATTCCAGTGGGGGCTTGGCATTCACACAGGGCTAAATCAGCATTTGGAAAAATAAAAGTTATTGCATTTGCATTTGAAATGACAACAAATGCAGCCTTGATGTTTTGTCAAATAATGTTGATAAATTTCCATCAAATGCTATGTGTATACTGTAGTAATAAAAAGAAATAAATTTACCTTGAATGTGAAAGAACATATTATGAAGCGAATATCTGACATGCAGACAATTTTTAACCGCTCATACAAACGAGACAACGCAGCACAGGCACCTCAGACCGACCTTTCAAGCACATAGAATAGACAAATTAACATGAGCTACTTATGAGACAATGGCTTTGACAGTTGACCGTGGGTCCTGAAGTCAGTGCAAATTCCAATTTGAGTATTTCATCTCGAAATATTTGGTTGACCATCGAGACATACATAACGTTAGTTGTTCATAAAATCTGTAATGTGTCATAATTATCCCAGGTGCCCCGATGGCACAGAGTGACTTGAGGGTGACAAAGCTATCTTTAGCAGCCAGCAGAACCACAGTTCACCCAAATTAACCAAGCAAATTCAAGTGCCACCTTGGACAGTCACATGTCTTAATGCAGTGGTGTCAAAGTCATTTTTTTGCCGCGGGCCAAATTGTAGTGCTGGTTTCCTCCTAAGGGCCGTTATGAATTTGGGGATTCCATTAGAATGGTTCACCCTAATCCAGATATGACATATGGAACGCACAACAAATGAATGAATACCTAGTTTTCCACTCTGGACTTAATAATTATGACTGTTATTGTGGTTTACGTGGAACAATATGAAATTTTGGTTCGGAATTTAGAAAGCTTCATGAAGTTCGATTTGCTTTCGTGGGCCGAATAAAATGAAATGGTGGGCCAGATTTGGCCCCGGGCCTTGACTTTGACACGCGTGTCTTAATGGCTTCATGTTTCACACCTTTGGTTGTTGTTGTTGTTGCTGCTGTAGGAATAGAAAATCTGTACGACAGAGCACTGTACATCCGCAAGATCCTCCTGACCATTCCCAGATCGGTCCTTATTGTGATGCGCTACCTCTTTGCTTTTCTCAACCAGTAAGTTGAATCAGAAAATCCTCCCATCTTTAACTTTGATTCAGAAAAGCCTTTTATTATTTCTGACCACAACTGCCGTTTACAATCCATATAAAATCGCGTTTATATTTTGCTGCTTTTTTTCCTCCTTTGCAGCCTATCTCAGTATAGTGACGAGAACATGATGGATCCATATAACTTGGCCATTTGCTTTGGCCCGACGCTCATGCCGACTCCAGAGAGCCAGGACCAGGTCTCCTGCCAGACCCACGTCAACGAGATCATCAAGACCATCATCATTCACAATGAGACCATCTTTCCCGATGCCAAAGAATTGGATGGGCCAATCTATGAGAAGTGCATGGCAGGAGGGGATTATTGGTAAGTGATTATGATCAGAACTCTTAATAGTAGATTTTCCAACAAAGACACTTTTTCGTACTGTGCTATAACGGATTTACTGGTGTCTCAGTCTAGTTGCAGCTCACCACACACAAATGCGGAATCACAATCGGGTCACAACTTGCAGAAATTAGTTGTGTTTTCATATTTTCTAATTACTTTTAATGATGAGTCAAGCATTGTCATACAGCTAAACCGTCTTCATATGTTGATATCAGATATTTTCAAGAGGGTTAAATGTTTAATTCGCCATGATGTACAAGTAGAAAGAAAAGCCACAACGACCTCATATCCAAAACAACTAGAAGTGGAGGGGGATGGAGGAAGGTGTAGTTTGTCGAGGGTGCATTCAAACCAGCTGTAATGGCGAAATCAAAACAATTAACGCATGAGAATTGCTTTTGGGGAAGAAAATCTTTCACCGTGACGAGGAAGATGGGGTTGCTGAAAACAGCTCGATGATTTTGTCCATGCACAAGTAAGAAACAGAAAGAAGTCATCAAGAGGCTCCATGTGCACAAACATTGTCTGCCTTATGCAAACGCTACACAACAGTGAAGCTGCCCTCACAAATGCAAATGAAGAAAAAACAAAATATAGTGTGAGAAATGTTGCGTGAACCTCTGTTAGTTCAATTCTTTCATTTTGTATAACTCCAAAAAAACTTACATTGCAAGGTGAAAGACAGAAACATTGGGGGCGACACACATGCATGTGCATGTCCAGTACACTTACACATGCAATATTACACTTGCCCACATTAACTGAATTTATTGCTTCACCTCTGTTCATCGTTCATTTCAGTTCAATAGCGAGCAGATACATATTTTTGCGATCAAAAGATCATTTGTGGTAAAAGAAAGTCTGATTTAGATGTTTGAGATGTCACAAAGGCAAAAAAATAGTGGCACTGTACTACACTTAAAATGTAGGCTTGAAAAACATGCTTTTTCAAAAAAGAGCTTTTTCTCCAAAATCCAGTAAAACGGTTGGGATGAAGGGGTTTGCTCCAATGATTGGATTTGCCTTTATTAGTGAGTTAGACTTTTTTTTTTTTTTTTTTTTACTTGATGAATCCTTCCTGGGTGAAAATATTCGAGTGAAACAATCACCGTTGTACTAACTAAATGATCGAGGTCATCGGTGATTCAGTGAACGGAATTAATATTTGAGGGGCTTCGATGAACAGACAGAAAAACAAGACTCATTCACAGAAGAGTCTTTCTTTACCACCCAATATTTTTCCCTTTTTTTGGGGGGGTGGGGGGGTTGACTCATCACAAGCCGGCACGGTTATATCCCTGGCTCGAGCTAATCACCCATCTCAGCATGACCCACAATGAATCCCTTGGGAGATTTGCATTTGTGGCTGCCTCCCCCTTGAAAAATAAGAGGTGGTGTGTGACATGCTACCAAGGGAAGAGGCGGTCAGGGTGCGGGAGGTCTGTTCTCCAGAGTTGTTTTCAGCTCTCCCATGATGTCAAAGATGGAGGAATGAATCCACACAGAATACCACCAGTATAATAAGCCCTCTTTTCACTTCATGAGTACAAGTCTTCTTTATTTACAGCTGTCCAAAGAAGCAATAGTCTCCTTTGTATGATAAATATGTGACTGCATAAATAACCGTTTGTCCGTCTTCCCCCACAGTGAGAGTCCCTACAGTGAGCATGGAGTACTGGAAGAGGTGGACAATGAAGGAGGCACAGAAACACACACCAGTGAGGATGGTGAGTAAAGACATGCAGTAAAAGTTGCATATAATAATACATGACTCAGAAATATATTTTTTTACCGTCATTTCAAAATCCACAGTCATGTCGCGCATGCTTTCCTCAGTGGTTTTGTGAGGGTTAAACCCAGCTCAACGCAGCTAATCCCACCATTCAGCCTGTTAATTGCAGCAACCTTGAAGTGCGGGTATACTGGGTTTAAAAACTTGGATGACTTAGCATTCTAATGTTTCAGCTTTTTGCTTTGGGCCGCCTTAACATGCCTTTTAGTCTCCATTCTTGTCAAACACAAATTGAGCCCCTCACGGCCAAACCACGTTTGAAAGTTTACACTTACTTTTGTACCATTATTTGGAAAGGTTGAATGCGTTTGGCAGGACTGTCAAGCTTTATTTGCTTTTCATTTGAATCTTGATTTAATATTCTTTGAACCAGTTTCATCTATCCAAGAAAAATATGAATTACAAACAACCAGGAGTTTCTCTTGCCAATTGGGATACTGTCAAGATGTGTGAACAGACGTTTTCCTTCACTGGGGTGAAACCGAAATTCTGTCCGCTTCAAATTCAAAAGGGACAGAATTACTTAAGGTGTAAACAACAGATCCTGCAATTGTCAGTCCTGAACATTTTCAATAAAACATGTGTTGCAAGTAAGTGCTGTATTATGGGGCTGGGACTCTCCCAAAACAGCGGTTTTCAGTGTTTCCCTTACCTAGGTTTTGCCAGGGTGTGGCTTGAGATTTGTTTTTGTTCGGGTTTTGTTTTTTTCTTGAGGTCTGCTGATAAAGTGCAGATCAGACCTCTGGCAATGTTTTTCCCTTACATGAGGGGGCAGCATTTGTCTTTTGTCCATGTTAGCGCTTTGTTGCAGCTTCAGATGTGGTTAAAGCACAATATAAATCAATATATTATGTATTGTATTGTATTGTATTTTGTACAGCTGGCCTAATTTCAAGCTAGATAAGTCCAGACCCATATAGCGCAGGAAAAAACTTTTTTAAAATGAAAGAAGAGTGTTTAAACATTTCTAATGCTCTATTGAATGTTTATGTAGTCCTAAAACTCAATATTCTGTGGGTCCTGCAATTTGAGGGAAAATGACAAAAACCCTGGCACTGGAGTGGACATATTTTGCACATCGCCTGGCAGTGAATTAGTTAAGGACGATCAAGAAAATCAGGACTGATATTAAAAGACTAGGTGCAATGTTTCCCTGACTATTTCTCCAACGTGCCACAATCGTCATTGTCTGTAAAACTGTAATGTACAGTGTGTCTGTGTGATCTCATGTAATTGTCTATCATTTTTTCAATGCATTGAGTAACCCATTAGATCATTCCGAAGAACACTAGATGACAGGAGCAGTAGTACACTGTGGTTATTTTGTCCCCTCGTAGTGCAATCCTGCTGTAGCATGTTGGAAGTGAAATAATATCATTCTAGCCTCTTATCATGTCTCACTGGAAAGAAATGGAGAGAAGGGCCATAACCCATCATCTAACATGGAGCTCAGTGACTTAACTCCAGTGACATTGTTAACTTCTACTCCACCACTCATGCATTGATGCTGTAGTAGCTGGTGATTTTGCTACAAGGTCAAAGTTGAACAAAGTGCACATTGATTACATATCACGTTGGAGGAGAACACCATGTCATTCTCGTTGTCAGATGTACCCACAGGCACATGTTTTATTGAATTGGACATTTTGAAGGGCAATATTGTATTTTACAGTTATGCCGAGCAAGTCTTGACTTTAAGCGGTTCTTCAACAGACTAAGCATGCACACAATGCATTGTACATTTTTATCCTGCAAACATTTTAGTCCGACCACATTTTTGTCTCATCGCAACTCTAAGCAAAGTATGCACATTCTTTGTATGCCAAGATCATTTTTAGGTGTGGAAGGGTACCAATTACGGCAAAGAAGAAAAGTATGACATCGAGAGATAAAAAACCTCTTGCTCCTCAGTCTATTTGAGCAGTAAAATTGCTTAAATAATCCTAATTCTTTATGAAAAAAAAATACTTTTACGAAGCGTTTTAGGATGACTGATTTAGTATTTCTGTCATTACCAAATACCTGTGCTTTATTTTGTTTAGTTTGATTTGGTTTCTATTCAGTGGTTTACTTCTCTCTGCGCTAGTATGTTAAGATTGTTAAACTTTGACACAGGCATTTGTAGAGGCAGAGATTTTGCTTGGAACAATTTACAGTAGTTCATTTTGCTTTAAATTTAGAATAATTTAGTTTCACAGAACAGCGTATATTTTACTGAAGAGGTTCTACTGTAACTACATTTCCCAAAATGGAAGTAGTGAGATGCAGAAAGAGGAAAAATGCCGTGTGCCAATGAAGGTCGGCTTTATTAACAGCATGTCCGCTGCAGCTAAACCCAATTAATTCAGACAGTAAATTCCTTCTCGTCATAATTCTTTGACGTCACGTCACATCTATTGCACCTTTCTCGACAACTCATGGAGGAAAGACTTCCACTTAAGGGCTCCGACTTGAGGAGTGAGGGTACAATAAACCATTAATGAGATTGAACAGGACACATTGAGAAATTGAGGAACCTCCACTCTATTCAGAAAATCACTGGTGTGCTCAAAAATCTCTCTAAGTTACTTTACTCCAGCCTTTCACTCTTTGCTAGCAATTTATATAAAGGATGTGTGTTTTGGTTAGGCTGCATCTGTCCAGGGACTACATGTCTGACTTGGAGTGGGAGGAGGGCAGAGAGGAACAAAGATTCTATTTTTAGATTGTGTTGCTGTAGTGCACACTTGCTTGGAGACTTAAACGCAAACCAACACAAGGGCAAAGAGGAGCATAACCACCAGCTGTACAAGTGAACAAGTGACAAATTCAGTACATGTATTTGTAGCCTTCTTTTCTTTTATGGGGCCCAAGTACAATTGTGGTTATCCTCAAACTTTTGTGGCAAAACATTAGCAAACAAAACATATTTACTTGTGAAAGGGATTTGAAGTAGAACAAAAAAGAGTACCAGTTTGTGTCTTGCATTTTAGTGTTTAAAATCCATCAAATTGGTCATCAATATCGGATATGTGATATAAAGAATGTAACACTGAAATATCTAATGAATATATGGCAGACTGTAAGATGAGAGAGGACTTTGTTGTCTGTGGGAATGTTGACATTCAATCATTAAAATTCTGGATAAACCTTTTTTATAATTGTATGACATCACGACATATCACGACAGTCAGCTAACGACATTTGCCAAAGCACTGATTGGAGAAACAATGTCATGTGATCATCTGCAACCAGTGATGACCAAGTGGGTGTGTCATAACTAATTAACTCATCCACTGCCAGACGATGTGCAAAAATATGTTCACTCCAGTTCCAGGGTTTTTGTCATTTTCACTCAAATTGCAAGACCCACAGAATATGGAGTTTTAGGACCGCATAAAAAAATTATTCAGCGTAAGAAACCATAGACTCTCATCTTTCATCAGAGAAAAAAACAGTAAATTCCTAAGTTAAATGGGTCTGGAGTTATCTGAGCTTGAAATGGGGGCCGATGTACAAAATACAGTACAATACATATTGACTTATATAGCTCTTTAACAACAGCTGTAATGAAGCGCTAAGATTGAGAAAAGTCAAATGCTGCCCCCTTTTGGAAAGGAAAAACATCGCCAGAGGTCTGACCAATGCTGTTTTATCGGCACCTCCACACACCTGAAAAAAAACCAAAACCCAAACAAATTTGGGAGTGGCGCTCCACATCACACTTTTCAATTCCCGAATAAATTTCGGAATGGCAGCGAATGAGTTAACATGTTGAGTCACGTGTGTCTTACCCTGAGACTGACTCAAACCGAGGTTACAAACCACTTATCCGATCAACCGACTGCGCATGTTGTGGGAGGAAACCAGAGTACCAGGAGAAAACGCACACAGGCGCAGGGAGAACAAACAAATCATCACCAGAACCTCATCCTTTCACCACATCACCCCCGTCCTCCAAGAGCTCCACTGGCTCAAATATAGAATCAACTTTAAAATTCTTCTTTATACATTTAAAGCTATCCATAACCTTGCCCCCATACCAATCTGACCTTCTTCAAATTTCTATTCCCTCTCGTTCCCTCAGATCCTCTTCCTCCCTCCGCCTCTGTGTGCCCCCCTCCCCTGCCCGTCTCAGCACGATGGGTGACAGAGCCTTCAGCTGCTCTGCTCCCAAACTTTGGAACTCACTTCCTCCCAACATTCGTAACATTGATTCTCTTCCCACCTTCAAGTCCCATCTCAAAACCCACCTATTTCAAATTGCATTTTCGGTGTAGCTCTCTCTCTTGTGTCTATTTATAATTCTATTTTATTTATGGCATTCTATTTGATTGTATTTTATTTATTATAGTACCTATGCTTGTCTGTGACTGTAGTGTCCTTGAGTGCTTTGAAAAGCGCTTAAAATGTAATGTAATTATTATTATTATTATTATTATTATTATTATTATTATTATTATTATGAGATGGCGCCCGAGTAGGCAGCCGTCAGCAAGTGCTCTGATGAGCCTTGCTTTTTTTGTTGTTTTTGTGTTTTCTTTTGTCACTTTGTGTTGTTGTGCGTCGTGTGGAACGGATACGGATTGTTTTTCAGCATTTTTGACCACGACATTCATCAAGGAGGAGACTGTGCTGAGCGGTTGCGCCTTTTCGGCAGCATGGATATGCCAGTACTGTTTTTGAATGGGAGGAATGTCGGTGCCATTCGACTGTCATCGCTGGACAGCTCTGGGGCCATTGTGCTTTTTTGTTCAGTGGAAGGTCGGGGCTGTTGGACAGTCTGCGGCTGGATGGATACATGGCTTGAGGAGCCCGCGATAAGGAAGGAGCGTCAGCGCAGAGCGCCGATGCGTATATTGAATTGTCGCGGGATGGAATTGAAGCTGATTTATGGGGGACAGGAGATGTGAGACAATCTCTTTTCGTCAATGGATGCTACAGCTGCGTGTTTGCTTTCAACATTTAGCTTGTAGTCGACGTGCACATTCCACCATGATGTCCATGATCCACTGGTGAAGAGATGCTTTGATCCTCTCCTCTTTCATCTGGAACTGCTTTATTTAACAAAGAGGGTACAGAAAGTGCTTAAGAATGAATGTCTCTCTGTGTCTTTGTTTTGTCATGTTATTTGTTATGTAGTTTTTTTTTTGTTCTTTTGACTTCAAGACGGCGCCGCGAGAGTGGCTGCCTTTCCAGCAGCTCCTGTGTTTTGCTTTTCTACTTTCATTTCTTTCATCACTTTGCTGCTGTGAAATGTAAATTTCTCCACTGCGAGACTAATAAAGGCAAATCCAATTATTGTGATTATGGTGATTATTATTATTATTATTATTATTATTATTATTATTATTATTATTATTATTATTATTATAAATGCCGGGCGGCCCGGTAGTCGAGTGGTTAGCACACCGGCTTCACAGTGCAGAGCTCGCCGGTTCGCGTCCCGGTCCGGCCTCCCTGTGTGGAGTTTGCATGTTCTCCCCGGACCCGCGTGGGTTTTCTCCGGGTCCTCCGGTTTCCTCCCACACTCCAAAAACATGCATGGCAGGCAGATTGACCACTCCAAATTGTCCCTTGGTGTGAGTGTGAGAGTGACTGTTGTATGTCTTCGTGTGCCCTGCGATTGGCTGGCAACCAATTCAGGGTGTCCCCCGCCTCGTGCCCGAAGACAGCTGAGATAGGCTCCAGCATCCCCCGCGACCCTAATGAGGAATAAGCGGTACGGAAAATGAGATGAGATAAATGCCACACAGCAAGGCCAAAGCCCAGAATCAAACCTCAGACCTCTGCATTGTGAAGCGGACATGCTAACCAGTCATGCCCAATATTACAGTGAGACCTCAGCTTACGAACTTAATTGCTTCCCAGACTGAGTGTGTAAGCCAAAAAGTGTGTATCACAAAAAAAATTCCCATAAGAAACCATTAAAATGGGAATAATCCGTTCCCATGTTTCCATAAAATGTACTTTTCAACTAAATAAGCCTCAAAACTACATACAACATACCGTATTCTATGTATAACAAATGTGCTATTGTATTGTAATGAAAGAAATACACTGCACTGTATACATCTGTGTAAGCTCTCAGTCATACAGGGGTGGTCCATCGATGAGGTTTCTTCAGCCGTCATCTGTACTTTTTTGAAAGTGTCGGACGTTTCACCTCCTATCCAAGAGGCTTCGTCAGCGAACTAAAGTCTTACTGGTTGTATTGGCCCTATTTATATATCCCTAATGTCCTAACCCTATGCTGGAGGGTTCTGATAACTCCTAGTTTGTGTTGTAAAGGGTGGTTAGAATCAAATTTAATGTTGATGTCTAGCGAGTTTAGGTCATCTGTGAAGGATTGAATTTCTTGTTTTTTAATTATGACAAAAGTATCGTCCACATATCTAAACCAGTGTCAAAACCTAGACACTGGTCGTCAGGAATGTAGGAACAATCAGTGGGGCCACATGGAGTGGTCCTCTGCTCCCCCCAACCTGAGAGTAGGGACCTATCATAGCTGTGTCCGGCGCCGCCATGTCTGGACATTAGGGATATATAAATAGGGACGATACAACCAGTAAGACTTTAGTTCAATGACAAAAAAGTACAGATGACGGCTGAAGAAACCTTCTCATCACTGCACTGTATAATAAAATCACTTTATTTACATTTGTGATGGTCATTGATGGCTTGATGGAATGGCGTTGGAGGTCCGAGGTCAAAAGGAATTGCTGTTTGGAAAGAGAGTCACATTCCATAAGGACTGTAATTAAAGAAATAAACTGTGCTATAAAATAAAGTTGTTTTATTTACCTTTATGATGGTCATTGATGGCTTGATGGAATGGTGTTGGAGTTCGAAGGTCAGAGAGAATTGCTGTTTGATAAAAGCCTGCAATTCATTCCACTTTGCCAACATGTCTTTGATGCGCTCACGAGATGCTGCAGCAATCTCCTTCTCCTCAGATCATCTTTTTCCAGAAAAGTCCGGTCTCGTCTGCATTAAATACCTGCTGAGGAATGTAGCCTTCTTCATTCACCAGTTCGAGGAATGACGCCTTGTAGGCTTCAGCAGCGTTATGGTCAGAACTGGCTGCTTCACCATGACGAGTGACGCAGTGAATCCCAGTACGGCGCTTAAAGGACAACCGACGTCTCCGGACAAGTTGTGTCCATAATTTGTAAAATGGCTTCAAATGACTTCTACTGAGTGTATTTTAATAAGATTCCACCGCATATAGCTATATTTTACGTTTTAAGGCTCACGCTGAATATTCAGGAAGTCTTGTTTTTGAGTTAGTGACGAGTCTGTACGTGACGTCACTAAAGGAACGCCCCTGACCGAAAAATAGACTCATTGTAGCAGTCCTTCCATCACGTCAATGTATTTTGCTGTACTAGTTTGGTCTGAAAACCTTGTGTTGCACCCAAAAACCGCCAGAAGAGGGCGTCCAAGCTCCATATAAGGAATTTATCAGCCTGTGGAAACGGAGGTGGCCACAGGAGGTCGCCATTTTGTGCCTCTTTTCTGGGACGCTACATTGCAGTCCAGATTCCTCAAAATGACACGGACTAAATTATTTAATCGATTGCAAACATGTATGCTTTCCTCTTCAGAACTATTTAAATCATATTATTAACTGGATGTGTAACAAGAAAGCATATTCTCCGAATCTGAAGCCATTGTTATGATTCTCCAGCAATGCAAGACGTCTTGGCGTGACGTCACGAACTGGGGGCGGGACTTTCTGAAAATGCCCAATTCGCAGCTCGTTTTTCTGATGTCAGTTAAGAAACAAAAAAGTGATGTTGGTTGTCCTTTAAAGTTCTCGAACCATCCGTTGGTGGCTTTAAAATCCTCAATCAGTGCCGAACTTCCAGGTTGCCGCGTGGCGATATCGGCGTGAATTCCGCTTTGTTTAGCGGAAAGGTCAGTGCTGTTGGACAGTCTGCGGCTGGGTGGATGCATGGCTTGAGGAACCCGCGATAAGAAGAAAGGAGCGTCAGCGCAGAGCGCCGATGCGTTTGTGGAACTGTTGCGGCTTGGAATTGAAGCAGATTTATGTGGAACAGGGGATGTGAGATAATCTCTTTTCGTCAATGGATGCTACAGCTGCGTGTTTGCTTTCAACATTTAGCTTGTAGTCGACGTGCACATTCCACCATGATGTCCCTGATCCACTGGTGGAAAGACGCTTTGATCCTATCCTCTTTCATCTAGAACTGCTTCATGTCATCACAAAGAGGGTACAGCAAGTCCTGAAGAATGAATGTCTCTCTGTGTCTTTGTTTTGTCATATTGTCTCTATGCTGTCATATTATTTGTTATTTAGTTTTTTTTGTTATTTTGACTTCAAGACGGCGCCGCGAGAGTGGCTGCCTTTCCAGCAGCTCATGTATTTTGTTTTTCTACTTTCATTCCTTTCATCACTTTGCTGCTGTGAAATGTAAATGTCTCCACTGTGAGACTAATAAAGGCATATCCAATCCAATCCAATCCAATTAGCCGTGCTTTCTCGCATAAAATAGCTTTACTAACGCTGTCGCCAGATAGCTGCTTTTCATTAATCCAAATTAACAGAAGTTTTTCAACTTCTTCGATTGCCTGAGACCGTCGCTTTGAAAGCACAGAAATACCTTTTGCAACAGACGCACCTTTGATGGCTTATCTGTTCCGGAGAATGGTAGCAATGGTTGTGTTTTTCAATTATCTCTTTCTTCTCAGCGATGGTGATTTTATTTTGTGTCTTCTTTGGCTGAACATGAGCCTGTGGTGGGTTTTTTTTGGTCCCATAATAGTAAAATTATCAGCAAAAAGCTCCAAGGAGGCGATCGACGTGTGCATTCAGTGAGAGGCGTTGTGGAAACGGGGCCCGGCTGGAGCGCTGTTCTTCCGCGTGCTTCCGCCCTAGATCACTCCGCCAGATCCGAAGGTCGTGTGCTTTGGTGTTCTTCCGCTGAAGATTACTCCGCCAGCCGTGGTGGGTGGGTATCGCGAAAAGTAGTGCGTATTTCAAGGTTTAATTTTCATAAATTTGACGTTCGTAAGACGAAAGGTTCGTAAAATAAGGTGTTCGTAAGCTGAGGTCTCACTGTATATTAATGGGGGAGGGAAAAGAAACAATTGGGACCTGGCTTTGGGCCCTGCTCGGGCCCTAAAAAGTATTCTGGACTTCACTTTTTGAGTTTACAAGCATTTCAATGCATGAACCAAGAGCACAATCATTAAAGTGAATCTGAGGTGCACTAAACGAGCTCAGAAATTTATTGCCGAAGTTTATTTCCCCTGTCAGCGATCCAGAGGTCCACCTGTACAGTTATCGGCTCACTCTAATGATTCACATGCTTACCGACTTTCCCGTGAGTAATTTAGATCTCTGCTCACCAGCTTCTATAAATACCCTGTGCTAGAACCTCAGGCCTGGTGTGTTGTCCTATCAAGCTATAATAACCAACTCGCTCACAGTCAGCACACTAACTTCACGTGCGCCAGCTGTAATACTTAAGCATCCACGTGTACATCTGTATCAGAGACATGCTCGGAATTGCATTCCTCTTGGTTGATATCAGAATCAGAATCAGAATCAGAATCAGAATACCTTTATTCGTCCCGCAATGGGGAAATTTGCAGTCCACAGCAGCAATTGAAGATATGAATTATGGTGGCCTTTTTTCCCCTCATGTGTAATTTAATGGATGTCTTTGTCACACTTGACACACTGTACCTGACCTTTCTAATCCTCCCTGTTGACAGAGGGTGAGCCTATTGAAGCCATTGCCAAGTTTGATTACGTCGGACGTTCTTCCAGAGAGTTGTCCTTCAAGAAGGGTGCCTCACTGATGCTCTACCAGCGAGCATCAGAGGACTGGTGGGAGGGGCGGCACAACGGCATAGACGGTCTCGTCCCGCACCAATATATTGTGGTCCAGGACATGTGAGTCTCTCGAATAAATGTACATGTATATCATCATTTTAGATTCCAATGTATATTTACTGGTCATTTAAAATAGGATTTCTAACCCTGCTAATAGGGCTGTTCCCTTATCGTGGGATTGTAATTGTAAGGTTAACAAAATAAATAAATAAAGGAAACGCTCACATCGTGGCTCTTGAAGGCAGGCAAATCACAATTCATTTTTAGCTTTTGCAGTTGCCATGCACACTCCTGTTTAGATCCTAAATGAATTGGTGAATGAATCATCAATATCAAAGAAAAGTACACTCAACACAGGACTTTTAATACAGCTCTTGTCTTCCAAATGTGATGCTCCCCATTCTTGCAGTCTCAAACCAGTTCTTCTGCCTCTCGCTCTCTACCCTAACTAGACTATCCTATGTCATGGTGACTGCTGGTGTGCCTTATGAATTAAACACCGGAAAATGTCGTGTTAGGATAGTAACGTATTCACCCAAAAGTAGCTGGCCCACTAGATTCTTCTTTAGCTCACATCCAGCCAGGGTGCCTCTTGCAATAAATCACCTGATGGGGCACTGCTGATGTCTTCTTGCTTCCTGAATGAGCAGGACATTTACTGCTGGTTGTCCTGGGATACATCACATCCTGTTCCAGACTTAAACTTAGATGGGTTAGGAGTGCAAGTAGGGAAGGAAACTGTTGTGATCTTTTCACGTCGCATGAAGAAGCCTGAAAGAAAACATAACATACATTGCGGAGACCACTTCATGTCAGGTGATGTCCTCTATTTCTTCTGTTCTCGGTGTGTGCTGGGAAAGGCCTCAGTTGTTTTCTAGAAGAAGTGTGTTCTGAAAACCATTCGAACGGCATTCGTGACAAAATAATATCGGCCTCTGAGGGGCCAAAACACACGCTCACTCTGTCTGGTTCCTCAGTGATTCTCTGTCTCTGTCCTAGAGATGACAACTTCTCGGACACGCTGAGCCAGAAGGCTGACAGTGAGGCTAGCAGCGGCCATGCCGGGGATGATAAATGCTCAGGGAAAGACATCACTCCACCCACTGACACCAGAATTTCTGAGGCCTTCATCACCAGGTTAGTACTGGCTAATTTGACACATAGTCAAATTAGGGATGAGACTTTTAACACTTTTGTTGTGGTTAGTTAATTACTAATACAGTGAGACCTCAACTTAATAAAGGCAATGTTGGCAAAGTGGAATGATGTGCAGGCTTTTACCGAACAGTTCCATTCAGAAAAGACTGTAGCTATGACAATCATCAACATGATGAACAATAATGTGATGCCTCAGCTTTGTAAGACCTTACAAGTCAGAAAGCAACAGGTGTCAATTAAGAGGTTTTTAATCAGCAAAAATTATGGGGAGTCCACACCAGAGGTTAAGTTACCAACAGTCCTTATGGAAGGTGACTCTCCTTCCATAAGCCATCAACGACCATCAAAAAGATAAATAAACTTTATTTTACAGCACAGTTTATTTCTTTAATTACAGTCCTCATGTAATGTGCCTCTTTCCAAACAGCAATTCCCTTTGACCTTCGACCTCCAACGCCATTCCATCAAGCCATCAATGACCATCACAAATGTAAATAAAGTGACTTTATGATACAATGTAGTGTATTTCTTTCATTACAATACAATAGCACATTTATTATACATAGAATAAGGTATGTTGTGTGTAGTTTTAAGGCTTATTTAGTTGAAAAGTATATTTTATGGAAACCTGGGAACGGATTATTCCCATTTTTATGGTTTTCTTATGGGATTTTTTTTTTAGATACACACTATGTCTGGGAACCAATTAAGTTCGTAAGTTGAGGTCTCACTGTACATCCATATATGAAAACAGCAGTGGTGGGCCGTCAGGGCCAGCAAGGCCTTCTCTGCTGGCCTAACATAATCAGACATCATTATCATAATTATGATAAAAGTCAATTTCATTAAAAAAAGTATTTTTTCTAAATATATATATCATTATTCTACATACTGTTTTCTTGATGTTATATTATATCCATTTGGTTATGCTCCTTTCAGTGTTGTAGTTTTAGGTCAGAGTTTTTAATCCAATCAGAATTCAGCTAGCTTGTGTCGCCAGGCTGTATGAAATCTGACCGACGCCTTCAGAATCAACAGTGAGGGCGTCTGTGCGCTGTACAGGAACAGGCACATATAGTATAGTTGCGATAGCCAATCAGATCACGAGTTGGCACAATAAGGCCAGCTAGAGGGCCTCGCGTTGAACATGACGTACGCGTCCTGTGATTGGATACTCACTTTACCTCAGCCCTCAGCGGAGGCAGCGCTATGCAAATCAACCAAGCTGCCAACAGATCAGACCCGGAAACTTTAGCAGAAAAAACCAAGTATATCTACTCGCTTTTTTAACCCACAATGGCTGAAGGAGAGGACAACTCAGATTTGGTAGCAGATATACTCGCAAGGCCATTTTCAAGACTGACCTTTCAGGAGAAGCTAGACCTTGTGAAAGGAGGCCGGCCGACCCACGAGCTAGCTAACCTGTCCCAGGCGGGGAAAGGGTTTGTGTTGAGCGGTCATTCTCGGCCTTAAAGCGAATTAAAACGTACGCCAGAAACACGACTGGACAGACGCGGCTTTCAGCACTGGCCTCCATGTCGATAGAAAATGATTTATTGTTGGAACTGAACGCACAGACAAACTGCACAACGAAGTCATTGAAGTCTTCTTGAGGAAAGAAAGGAGAATGGATTTTGTATTTAAATAAGTGTTTTGGAGGACAACCGTTTTGGTGAGTGCAAACATTTTATTTACTTATTTTTTCACTTTTAACATGTTTTTGAAATGTTATTTCATTCATATTAAATCAATTGTAAATATATGAAATGACAAATCTACGAAAAAAAGACAAAAAATCTTGCTCTTCTGCGGTGTGTAAATAATGTGCATTGGCACAGCTGTGTGATTGTAGTGGAAGTACTCAGAGGCTTGTGTGATTGTGTCGCTGTCGCATGTAGGCCTATTCTCAAGAACAAATGAAAAAGATTTGTTTACTTTTATTTTCAACAAATAGTTCGTTTTGTGACCGTCTTGTTGTTTTTCTTATATTAAACTGACATTTTGTAATTTAGCGTAAAATCTTGTTAAAGATTGCATATTCTTTGTGGACAAATGATTCTATATTTTTAAGTGTTTGCAGTATCACGTATAGTGACAAGTTCTAATTGCTGACGCAGATTTATTGATGTGTAATTGCTCCAGAAAATAGCCTGTGTTGTAGACGATTAAGGTGATGCCACGCCCAGTACTGCGTGCGTGTGCTTTTGTAAATGACATCTACAGCCGTTGTGTCATAAATTATGGTATTACGAGGGATATTTGTTCAAGTCGGACTAAGCAGGACTTCACTGAAGGCCTAGGTGTGAAATGCACGGACCGCCACTGGAAAACAGTCACAACATTTTAATCACAATTTGTGTTTTCTACAAACGATGTCCCATCAAAGCACACCAACCGACCGGTTCCATAGAAAAAGTCGATAAAAACTGCCCCTTTGAACTGCATACATTGGTAGGAATGCATCTGGGCCGCACGCTTTAGCCATTTATGCATTTTGACAGTCACTGGCGCAACTTTGTAACTCCACTGCACCAGCACCAGCGCAAGTCTATTACGATTGGCGCATATTGCGAAATGATCTGCGTCACACATGACGTACTTCTGTTAAAATAGCTAAAGAAACACATTTAGTTCAACAGCAATTGAAAGTTGTTCATTATCCTTCAGAGGTTTTAACTTTCGTCACCTGGCATCTTGCCTTACCGATATCTAGCCATAATCACTTTGCATTTATTTCAGTGTGTTCCAAAGTCGTGGTAGAGGATATTTCTGAATTTCATCCAAATTTTAGATAATTCTGGGAAAAAAACAGATTATACTCCAGAACAGGGGTGGCCAACCAGTCAGAGACGAGGAGCCACATTTTTCTGTACGTTACTGCAAAGAGCCACATCATAAACATGGGCTCTGCTCAGCCAGATTTATTATAAATATCACATTTTAAATACAAAATCAACAAATATATCAGAAATTGACTCCTTGAGTACTAAAACCACAGGAACATTTCCAACAAAGAACACTGTCTTACACACACAAACTCAGTTCAACCAAGTGCACAAACAAAAATATAATAATTTATAATAGCGTGCGTGTTGCTTAGTGGGACTTATGGCATTCCTTGTTCGAGAGCCTAGAATGTACAGTAAGTAGCGCATGAATTTATTGGCAAATATTAAACGCGTTCATATTTGATCAAACACATAGATGTACTTTGTATATATAGATACAGTAATACTACACTGTAAAACCGAACAAGTTGAAAGTACTCAAATTTTTTATGGCAACTGATTACGTTAAAATTTTTGAGTACAGTTTACTCAAAATTTTTGAGTAGTGGAAATACATTTTATGAGTTTGAATGAACTTAAAAGATGTACTTTCAGTTTACTCTAATGTTTTCTTGTTATCTTAATTTTTAAGTTAAAATTAGGTTTCATATTTAAGCGTAACCAACTCAAATGTATGTTACCTGAAAAAATATATTAATGTATCCTGTACTTACATTTGCCTTCTATGTCTAAAAACAAAACCCCACCTCACATGTCTGTTTTAGTGCACATTTTTTAATTAAGGTTTAAAACAACCTTTGATAAAACATTCATGATAACAGTATCAAATGCACAGCATGTCCACATACCAAAACAACAAATAAACCCCTGAGCAGTTCTTTTTTAGTAATTAACACAACATCGTGATAAAGATGTGAAATAAACACAACAAAACAAAACAGAAAAAACAACAAATTATACTCTGCTTTTCTGTTAAAAAATAAATTCTCTGACAAGCATATACTTGAATAAATACAAGAGAATACATTTCAATGTACTCGTTATAAGGTGCAAATCAAAGTAAAACTTACTAAAAACAAACAGTATTCATGAAATGAAAAAAGACATTTTGGTGAAATCCAGGTTTACACATCAAATTATGAATAAAAAATCAGTCACAAACAGTACATCAATGTTTAGGTATACAAAGCAGAGTAAAACTATGAAATTACTTATCCAGTGTTGCTTTGTTCCGTAATATTGGAGGCCTTCAATATTGCGGAACAAAGCATTTTTTAAACTTAGCAGGCGTGGTTTGAGTGGTCTGTTATCATCAAGACACAGCAGTGTTTTCTGAATGAAGGTGAATGTGTGGATTAATTTTTGGGGAGAATCTAAATGCAGTGCATACATTAAACCAAACAAGAGGAGGTGTGCATCAGCCAACCTGGGGAGACATCTCACAATAATGCCATCTTCTATCACAACAGAAATGCTGTTGGGGTTAAACAAGATGGCGCTAGTTGTCAGTTGTCACGGAGAGAAGTGCGACAGGAATGTTTTCAATGCCTGGATCCTCTTCCCACTGCAAAATACATCAATAGACATTTGTGTTAAGTCAGGCAATACATACATTGCATGTTTTGAAGAACTGTGAGTCACTTCTCGTAGGTATGCATGGAGAGCACGAAGGGCCAGACTGCGTCTCGTGTATATCATGCTGTTCCTTTATCGAAAGCCAAGTTTTAATTTGGGGAAAGCGACAGGAGCTTAACATTGCAGTACTTGTCTTCAGCATCTCAAACCCAAGACAGTGGCCTATGGAGACCTATGGAGAATTAAGTTTAGGTAAAATTCTGTTCAATATAAAAAATACATTCATGTATTATTTTTAATATGATTCGGGTAATTAATCCTGTAGCATTAATAGAAATGTAAACATACCTTAGCTAATGGTGGTGTTACTCAATTTCCACCCTGGGGCTAAAAGGTTGAATAGAAAAAACAGACAACAAATGTAATCATTTAATATAATAAAACACCTTGATCCATGTTTACTTTTTAAATTGAATAAATAATCTAATTTACCAGATTAAATGATGCCATCAAGCCAGTCAGGTGTTTGCAGTTTGAAAAATGGTGTTTCCAGTTTCAAAAATACATTTAAAACGTTTTATGTTTACACATGAATGACCATTTAAAACTACACCAATTGTACAGAGTGATATTTCTTTAAGTCAGTAGTATTGTTCGGGTTTACAGTGTATAGATTGTAAAAAGGAGACATCATTTCAAAATTATTTCTGCATTGCGACCTATGCCCACTAAAACTCAATTGGGGATTGGCAGGTATGGTAAATAACACCATTGCCTAATGGTGATATTTTCAGCTGATTGCACCGACACAGACAAACCAGGTCATTTTGTGAGCATCTGTGAGCCATGTGTGTGTGTTTTGCCTCTGCTTCTCCTCTACGTCCCCATTGCTGGATTGAGTGACCTTGAAACTGAAACGTGTCACTATCTCTCTCTCTCTTTCTATCTCTCTGGCGCAGACAGACACAGGCACGTACACACACGCGCGCACGCACACACACGCACACAAACACCTTTGCACTTGCACAAAAAGAAAAGATCACCTTTGATTTTTACAAAAATGCACAGCTGCACTGCCTCAGTTTCACATTTAATGGTCACTCCTCTTTGAAATTGAATATTTTCACCAGTGCAGACGTGTGAATATGGGTTTGTCATATTCTTAATTCTGGCTCCCCTTCATCACAACCGCAGCATTGATGATCTTGCAGGCAATCTTCACCGTGCTCACATTCACCTCCGCATATCCTCACTTTTTTTAGGATTGATTTAATTTTCACAAACCTATCCCTGCCTCGAAAACGCTTTTGCTCTCTCGTGTTTTTTTATTTATTTATTGACAAATTCACTCACTCACTCCTCCCTGTGTATGAAAAAGCATTTACTGTATCATGTTTGTTTGTTTATTTGTTTTAACGTTAAACATAAAATTGGCCGCAGTACCTAACCCAGGACTGGTTTCTGGAATCCACTATTTCACTTTTTATGGAGGAAACAGATCACCCAGACATTGTAATTCGCATTAATTAGCAGTTCATTGGCGATTCCTCTCAAGTCAGATGACTTTATATCTATCTATCTATCTATCTATCTATCTATCTATCTATCTATCTATCTATCTATCTGTCTGTCTGTCTGTCTGTCTGTCTGTCTGTCTGTCTGTCTGTCTGTCTGTCTGTCTGTCTGTCTGCCTGCCTGCCTGCCTGCCTGCCTGCCTGCCTGCCTGTCCACACACACACACATACGTGTAGACTACGCCGCCTTCAGGGGATTATCAGTTACTGCAGTTATTTCGTTTCAGTTGTTTCCTTTCCCAGCACCAATCTTTCCCAACTCGATTTTATTCATTTATTTGTTTTGGTTCACACCAAAATTCGTATTGGTTTCATAGTCCTCCGAAATATTTCAACAGTGATAGTTTTCTAATTCCTTGCCTCGCTGTTATGAGTTTCTGAGTTTGAATCCCGATTTTTTTTTTCCCCTTGCGTTTCTCCCCCAGCAGACACAGAAACCGATTGGAGCCGCCGTCCCGCCGTCCTCCTGCACGTCCCAGCGACATCCACTGCACGATGCACTCGTCCCAGCAGGGGCATCCCAGACACGGCGACACTCCCGAGATGGGCTCCCCAGTCCTCGGACACATCAGTCCGCGTGACATGCTACGGAGCCGTACCCATTTGCCCTCTGCCAGCCCTGAGCGTCTGCGGCGCAGCGGCCACGGCAGCTTGACCAACATCAGCCGCCACGAGTCCATGAAGAAGATGGAAAGCCCGCCCATTCGTCGCTCCACCTCATCGGGCCAGTACACAGGCTTTAGCGAGGCCCACCTCCACCACCATCACCGTCACCACCATGGCGGCAAGCCCCTGGACCCGGAGACCATTGCTCAGGTCAGTAGTCGCCAAACAACAAATGTTGCAGTTATGCCAGCTCTATGATACAGTGCATCACACTTAATGGCAGGGAGGTGAAGTGTGTGCCGTCTCCCCACGTTTGCAGTGATATTATCAGGATATTTCCTCCCATGTTTCCTCCCAAAAGCATGCACAGGTGTAGTTAGATGAAGATTCTAACTTGTGCTATGCATTCATTCATTCATTCATTCATCATCCGTTTTCGCATCCGCTTTATCCTCACAGGGGTTGCGGTGGTTGCTGAAGCTTAAGGCAGCCAGCCGACTTTGGGCAGTAGGCGGGGGGCACCCTGAACCGGTTCCCAGACAACCCCAGTACTCACACTCACATCTAGGGACAATTTGCAGTGACCAATTAGCCTGCCAAACATGCTTTTGGTACGTGGGACGAAACCGGAGGACGTTTACAAAACCCACACAGGACCGGGAGAACATACAAACTCCACATAGGAAGGCCAGAGAATGAATTGAACCCACTTCCTCGGTTAAGTTGACGTGCTCACAACTTGACTACCCAAAAAAAGTGTACGACATGTAGTTGATGGCAAATTATTTTGGAGCTCCCCACGCTTTAGGATCCTCATAAAATACCACACACTGCATTAGACCATTTTCCCCCCTTGGGTTTTAGGGCACTGGCCTGTTTGGGACACTCTGTTGTAGATATTGGGGGGGGAAAAAGCTCAGTTTGTGAACTTGTGCTTGGCAGTGCGTGTTTCCACCTCCATCATTTCTTATCATCACTGCATACTTTTCATGAGCAAGTCTTGTGAATGAATACCAATGCCAGGTTGTTTTTGTTTTGTGTGTGTGTGTGTGTGTGTGTGTGTGTGTGTGTGTGTGTGTGTGTGTGTGTGTGTGTGTGTGTGTGTGTGTGTGTGTGTGTGTGTGTGTGTGCGTAATTGGCAATGCCTGCTGGTTGTTTCTGCTTCCATCATCTCATGTTTTGTGTTGATGGCTGGGTTTGAATTTTTTTCTCTATCCAGTATATTCGCTTGCATAGTTATCACCAATATAGTGCCCGCAATGTACAGGGTGACCCAAAAAGATGCATACCCATGAAAATGTCCATTGTGGCTTTGATTAAAAAGCTATTTATTTCAAATTACAACCACACGTTATTCATTTTATGGAAGACCATTTACCAGAGTTTCAGCTATTTCTGTCATTTTTTAGTCAATTTATGGCTTTCCCAAGATGTGTTCCAAATATCCACCATTTCATTGCAAGTGTAACCGGCCTCAGGCCTAGGGGATACCTGGGTCGGTCCAAAGCGCTTCACAGGCAGGTAGCACTGTGAACGACGAGGAAAGACGACACGAGACAACCGTGTTAATCAGCTTCACACAACGGCATTTATGACAACTGCGCATGCGTGAGCTGAGCCTACATCGCCTTCCTCTGTTCCATTCACAGGCGCGTAGCGCCCTCTCCTGACTTGGTAGTCTAATCGACTAACATACAATAACAGAGGTCGTTTCTAACCCCCTACACAAGCAAACCTATACTCGTCTGACAAAGTTGTCAATCACTTTTACACACTCCTCTTTTGGGAGGGTGACCCAAAAAGATGCGTCCCACTGAGTCCCTCACTGCAGCAATCTTTTCTCCTGAAAGCGGAGTGTGTAAAAGTGATTGACAATGTTGTCAGAGGAGTACAGGTTTGCTTGCAACGAAGTGGTGGACATTTGGAACACATCTTGGGAATTTCACGATATATTTGAATAATGAGCAAGATGTGACTAGACAGGCAATATATCCCATGATGCGTTGTGCATAATGAGAAATGAATTGAGGCGTGCAGACACCTACTTGTAGGTTGAGCAATGCATATTTTGTAAAATTCCTTCTGTAAATGTTTTATATAATTAATTCAGTTTTTATGACACAATGTCTACAAGCTAGCACAGATCCATTAACTTCGTAACTAAGCAATAGCATTTGGCGCACATGTAGTCATTCGCTGGTGTGTGCACGACAGTATCGAGTCCTCAGTACAATTAACAATCATTTTCGTCATTAGGTAGTAGGGAATGCGTGAATGATGTCGAACACAGTCAATATCACCATCAGTCTTCAGTCAATGTGATGTTTGTCGGTCAAGCGCAATCAGTGTGAAATGAGGAATGGAGGAATAAAATGAATGGAAACTTATTTGTGGAGACCTATCGCTATACTGCCGTGTGGAGCCGCTACAAATAACTCCTTAGTTGCATTATTCTGAATTGGATTAGATTAGCCTTTATTCGTCTCCCAGTGGAGAAATTTACATTTCACAGCAGCAAAGTTATCAAAGGAAGAGGAAAGGAAAGAAAGAAGTAGAAAAACAAAATACAGGAGCTGCTGGAAAGGCAGCCATTCTCACGCACCATCTTGAAGTCAACACAACAACAACAAAAAACTAAATACAGTAAAGTCTCATTATATCGATATTCTCGGGAGTCCGAAAAAATATCGATATAACCGGGACTATCGATATATCCGACCCTGCGCGCATGTAATTTTCTCCTTGCGTTCATAGAAATAGTATCGTAATAAGCGGTACTATCGATATAACCGATATCGATATAACGACACTTTACTGTAAATAATGTGACAACACCAATTACACTGACAGTTATTCAATCTTAAGCACTTGCTGCACCCTCTTTGTTGTATGAAGCAGTTCTAGGTGAAAGAGGAGAGGATCAAAGCGTCCTTTTCACTTACCGTTTTAGCACATCTGGTTCTGATGGGGATGTCAGACACTCTTTGGAGTGCTATTGACCCAACTATCTCAAATTTTCCTCAGCATTCATTCCTGTCTTTGTCTTTCGTAGGACATTGAAGAAACCATGAACACCGCTCTCAACGAGCTCCGGGAATTGGAGCGCCAGAGTTCAGTCAAGCACGCCCCTGATGTGGTCCTGGACACCCTGGAGCAGAGGCAAGCCATGAGCGGGGGTGGGGCTCCCACGCCGGACAGCACCAACGAGTCCCTGGGTCACCCCATCCACGGCGTCATGTTGAGGTCCACCGCCAACACAGAGCCGCCTCCCCGCCGCACCGCCGGGTCAGCCAGCGACAGCATGAGCACCTTCAAACCCGCCGTCACGCCTCGCATGGGCGTGCAGCTCAAGCCGCCAGCTTTGAGACCCAAACCGATGGTGCTTCCCAAGTCCAGTCAGGTATCGCAGCCTCCGACGACGTTGCCTCAGGATTCTCTGGACAAATCCTGCACCACGTAACATTTGGGATGCAAAAAAAAAAAAAAAAAAAACAGCAACTTCCACAACAGATAACTGAAGGATCCCCAACACCGCCCTTCAGAGTCTCAAGGATAGTCACAGTCTTGAAGTTTGAATAAAATAGTTGTAATTAACTCATTCACTGCCATTCACAAATTTATTTGGGAATTGAAAATATGACAGAGCACATTCCCTAAATTTGTTCGGGTTTTTTTTCATGCTTGGGTGTCGATAAAGCGCTGGCCATGGCCTCAGGCAATGTTTTTTCTTTTCCACAAAGGGGCCGCATTTCCCTTTTTTCCATGTTAGCGCTTTGTTCCAGCTTCAGCTGTTGTAAAAGCGCTATATACTAAATCAATATGTATGTACAGTAAAGTCTCGTTATATCGATATTCAAGGGAGTCCGAAAAAATATCGATATAACCGGGACTATCGATATATCCGACCCTGTTTGCATGTAATTTTCTCCGTGCGTGCATAGAAATAGTATCGATATAACCGGGACTATCGATATAACGAGACTTTACTGTATTGCATTGTATTTTGGACAGCTGCCCTCATTTCAAGCTCATATAACTCCATACCCATGTAATTTAGAAATTGACTCTTTTCTTCTGATGAAAGAAGAGAGCCTAGGTTTTCTAACACTTTATTGGATGTTGATGTAGTCCTAAAACTTAATATTATGTGGATCCTGGAATTCAAGTGACAATGACAAAAACCCTGGCACTGGAGTGGACACATTTTTGCAGGTCTGGCAGTGAATGAGTTAAAGGTCCCGGCAGTGTGTTGAGAATGAACTGGAACAACAAATCAGAAAAGCTTCCCTGAGTCCTATATAAAGTATGGACTAGTTAGGTTAGCGGTTTTAAGGTGGACACACCATGGTGCATGTCACATTTTTCAGTCAGGTTTGAAACCAGGCGGCCACACTGTTGTCATTTTAGCAAGCCCAAAGTTGTCATTATGATGCTGGTGTGAAGAGGACTGAAGTGCTGCTTAACCTGATTGACTTTTGTGCTTCTCTGTTCAGAAAGGAACAGACGTTATCTGGTGTGTGCGATTTCTTTCGGACAATTTGCGAAAACCACTGCATCACGATGCACTTCATATGTTTTGCAGAGATGCCGTCTCGATATAGCGTTACTCACATCGGGTGAACAGTTTGATGTGCGTTCAAACATTTAGAGGACATCAAATCCAGTTCACTCATCTAGACTTTTGCGGATTTCAACCTCCTTCAGTCGAATGTTTTGTGAGTAGCGTATATGAAATGCCGTATGCACGCAATGTGAGGTGAGATCCAAATTTGTCTCTTTGTTGGGATCATATCTGAAGTCTAATTGAAGCAGGTGGACCTTCAGAAAAATACACAATATGTACACATGGGAGTACTATGTGGGGGTGGGGGGCTGAGACATCTTCATAACACTTCCTGTGTGACAGCATCAGCATTTGCGATTGTCGTGTGTATTTAAATCTCAGTCGGGATTTTGAGGAATGTTTGAATGGTAGTCAGCATCACGTCTAAGGTGTCAGTGGCTCGCCAGACATTGTGTGCACATTCATGAAAAGTGAAATAGATTTACAAATTCGTGATATTTTTGTTTCCGAGTAGAGCTTTTATAGACTAGAGCGCAAAGTAGTGTAAGCAAACATCCCTGTGGACAAGTGTGCTTTCGTCATACATACATGTAATGACATAATATGTACTTGTGAAAGTGCCCTCAAAAATGTTTTTGTACATTCATTTCTGTATGCATTCACTCGTCGGCTGCTCCAGACACATAACTAGGTGTAATGTTGCAATCCTCAAGAGTTTAATGACAAATGTAAGGATTGAACAGCTCACCCACTGAACATCAATGTAGATAAATGTAGATAAGGATGTACCAGCATAACACAAAATCCTTGAGGGTTTATAAACTGTAAAGGATTTCTTTTTAATAAATGAAATAGTTTGTCCAGTCTCAGATTGTTTTTATTGCACCATGCAGTTTGACTGTTGCAGCTTTCTTTTCATAATTCTATATTTGCTTATATGTTTCTTTTCAAACACGATGAACAGAGGAGAAGCGTGCAACATGTATACATTTAGCTAAATGGATAGTTGTACTATTATGCAGGATGACTTTGTAATATTTTATTGCAAGAAATTCCAGTAATTGACATTGAAAGGAACAATGATGTGTCACAGAAAATAAGTTTGTTCTTGTCCGTAAAAGTCCCACTGATGTCATTAGATTCCAAATATGTACTCACAGCTGGGGAAGCTTTTGAGTGCTCCATTAACTTGCTTTGCACAGTTTTGCAATGCGGGAGGAAATCCAGAGAAAACCCATGGATTGTTGACTTTTAAGTAAAGTGGCTTTGAGAATTTTGAAATGTGCTTATAAATTGAATGTATTATCATTATTTTATTATTATTTTAAAACAATTAATTCATGTGTAAAAAATGAATATGACTTGTTTAAATATGTTTTTTTTTTTTGGTAATTCAATTCATTTTTCATTTTTATTGCATTATTTTTTTTTTCAAAAGTAAAAAATTTCTCTCACCTCCTACCCATTCCTACTTCAGTAAATGCTAAACAAAATGTAATTGAAGTTGATGAACAAGGGAGCTACTTATCTAAATCTAAGCTTTGCCATGTTGTTCTATGGATGGTAGCATCAGAGGATTTTGACATTCCCCGTCAGCAGATCCAGCATCTGCACTGTTGACAGGAGAGACTCTCTTTTGGCTCCAGGATTTAGACATGGAGGACATCTGGGCAGATCAGAGGAGATGAGAAGTTCTAAAACAAAATGACACAGCGGTTGACCGCAACAATCCATACCTTCCTCTGCCAAGTGTGGACACTGTGCTGCAGCATCTTGTGTTTGTCCTTGACTTGCATATACTGAGCAACGTCGGGTGCCTGGTAAGTGGACATCTGCCGGCACAGCTGCTTATTCTGGGCCTTAGCCTTCAAACGTTCCTGAGAGTAGAGATGGTGGGGAGAACTGAGGTAAGGAAATTCTACAATGTAAAAAAATGCAGTCTGAG
Organism: Hippocampus bargibanti; assembly: GCF_051943395.1. Lineage (NCBI taxonomy): Eukaryota > Metazoa > Chordata > Actinopteri > Syngnathiformes > Syngnathidae > Hippocampus > Hippocampus bargibanti. The sequence goes on along the minus strand of NC_142738.1, from coordinate 19,500,003 downwards.
AGTTTTGTCTCCAAATAGCTTATCAGAACAGGTGAGAACAATGTATTTTCCATTATGGAGTGGAGTGGTCCTGAATTTAATTCCGTGCTGCCAGTTTTGTAATGTTTGTGCTGATAGATTTATTTGCAAATGTATCTGAAATATTTCATTTTATCACACATTTTTCATGTTATTCAGGTTGTGGTCCTGCTGCAGAACGCATGATCATTTGAGCTCAAAGTAATGGCCTAAACATTCATCTGTAAAATGTATTGTTGACAGTAAGTCATTTCGATACAGGTCCTGGAGAAGCATAATAACCCCGGAACATTACACGCTCACCCCCATATTTGAACTACTTTTTTTCTCCACGAGATATGGTCTGTATGTGTTTGCAGTTCTTTCAAAGTGCTTGTGGGTTCGTTGTGACCTTCTGGATGAGTAATCATTGCACTTTTGGGAGTATTTTTTGTTTTCCAGTTTTTGTCATTTGTGTCTGTTGTTCACTGGAGATTGATTTGAACATTGATTGACACTTGGAAAGTGCTTTGTAGCCAGACTGATTAAATAATGTAATCAATATGTTTCTGGGTAGTTCTTCACTTTTGTTTGATTGTGATATATTTTTTTTTTTAGATCTTGTGTCCTGGTTCACTTTGACAGATTTCCTTATTCGACAAATCTGCCAGTAATCAGACATGGTGCTTGAAATTGAACTTGACATTCCACAACACGCTGGGAAGACTGTTGTCCAACCTCTTCAGCGTGTAAAATGTCTTCCTCTATTTTCTCCAACATCGCCTTCGTCTTTGTGATATTGCTGCTCAACTGTCCACACTCTTGTGTAACAGACTGAAGCTTCTCCTGTCCGAAAACACACACACAACCTATGCATTTACCAAACGGCAATTGAAAACGGCGGTGTAAATTAACTCGGCCTGACATAGAGATGTGAGCTACCTTGTGGGAGTTCAGGGAGCGCTGTGCTTGTAAATGTTTGACTTGGAGTTCTTCAAGGTCGATTGTCGTCTCGTTGTCTTCCAAGAAAATATCCTGGATGCCATTTGAAGAATATAGTGAAGTTTAAAGGACAACCGACGTCTCCGGATGAGTTGTGTCCATAATTTGTAAAATGGCGTCAAATGACTTCTACTGGGTGTATTTTAATAAGATTCCACCGCATATAGTAGCTATATTTTACGTTTTAAGACTTGCGCTGAACATTCAGGAAGTCTTGTTTTTGAGTTGGTGACGAGTCCTCACGTGACGTCACAAAAGGACCACCCTTTACCATAAAAAAGACACATTGCAGCGGTCCTTCCATCACGTCAATGTATTTTGCTGTACTGTTTTTTTGAAACCCTTGTGTTACATCCAAAAGCCGCCAGCAGAGGGAGTCAAGCTCCATGGAAGGAATGTATCAGCCTGTGGAAACGCGCTGATTCATTCCTCACAGCTCGGTGGCCATATTTCTTGCCTCTTTTTGGGTGAGACATTCCCCCCGCCCGTTTGCCTCAAAATGACACGGAATAACTTCTTTAATCGATTGCAAACATGTATGCTTTCCTCTTCAGAACTATTTGAATCATATTCATAACTGGATGTGTAACAAGAAAGCATATTATCCGAATCTGAAGCCATTGTTTTTATTCTCCAGCAATGCAAGACGTCTTGGCGTGACGTCACGAACTGGGGGTGGGACTTTCTGAAAATGCCCAATTCGCAGCTCATTTTTTTGCAGATTTTGGACACTTTAAGTCATTTTTATTGGTGTTTTGCATTTCACTAAAAATATCATACTGTGTGTTTTGGGTATTTTAGATGCTATAAAACAGGGGTGTCAAAGTAATTTTTTGCCATGGGCCACATTGTAGTTATGGATTCCTCTCCAGGGCCGTTATGAATTTGGGGAAGCCATTAGAATGTTTAATCCCCTCCACATATTACATATAGAGCACACACAAAATTAATGAATAACTAGTTTTCAAATCTGAAGTCAAGAATAATGACTGTTATTGTGGTTTACATCCAAAAATATGAAATTTTGGTTCGGATTTTAGCAAGCATCATGGAATTTCACAAGTTCGATTTGCTTTCGTGGGCCGAAAAAAAATGTGGCGGGCCGGATTTGGCCCGTGGGCCTTGACTTTGACACCTGTGCTATAAAACGTTTTTCTGATGTCAGTTAAAAAACAAAAAAGTGATGTTGGTTGCCCTTTAAAATGAAACATAAACAGATTAACTAAACAATAAACTGATTATTCCACTGAGGAGGTACATTTGTCACAAAATTAAAATGTGATCACTATTTTTAGGGTATTTATCCACTGTTTTAACGTTTGGAAAACACAGCACCATCTGATTCAGGTAGATTTATTTAGCATTGCACCACAAAGTGTCTCAAAATTGAACAGGCACTACTCAATCAAGAGACAGAAAAACATTCACCAACAAAACGGGAGTCCACCAGGTCACCTTTTACAGCACCCCATTTTCAAAGATAGAAAAATACCAAGCAACCCCAGACTAAGCTCATGTAAAGAGAGTACGTACAGTGTCCACACTCACGTCCAAGGATGTCCCTTTACATTTCCCGTGCTCACCGCAAGTTCTGCTTTTCTCAGCTCTCTTTTCTCCTGCAGTTGCATCTGGAGCCTCTTCTCTTGTGCCTTCAGGGCTTGAATCTTCAGTTTCAACTTGTCACACTGATTGCTCTGCTTTATGTCATCCGGTACACAAAAGGCAACAGGAGTGAGCGAAAGATGAAAGTGGACATGAGAGGGGCAAAGTCTTTTGGATGATTCAGAGATTAGGGGCGATAATCATGGAGGGCATGTGCGTGACTATATTTCATCATGCAATGGATTGTTTCAATAACCTTTCATGATTGCAAAATAAATTACTAATACATACTGGTCCCATAAACACTCTCACTGAATTTCTTTGAAGTCTCAAATGCAGACATTTAATTTCTTGACACTGACATTCTGGCAATATGCAATGGTAAAAGTCAAAGTCTACTCTGATTTCAAACAACCATTGTGTGAAATCGTATTAACATGATGTTTACATTTCAAATACAATTTGTACAAGTCAGCAAGACAGACTTGGTTTTCTCGCTGCAGTTTAGTAAATAAACCCGCACTTGTAATTAAGAGAGATCAATTTACCTTACTCCTGATATAGTGGAGTACCTTCTCTGGTTCATTCATTTCTGACATCTTCTTCATTGGTTTTAGCAATCTGTGTTCAAATTCCTTTTTGTCTTTGTTAATATCTGCTCGCTGTAGCTCAATTTCTTTGAAGGAGGCCTGAAAGGAAGCCACAGAAGTGAAAACTGAAATGTTCACTTGACTTTTATTTTTGTTAGTTTGCAACACCAACTTTATAGGTGGCCAGAATTTTGTCAGACCACTGCTTGTCTTTGTGCTGGTTTCTTATCATTTCTGCTACTTCCCTTTGTGCAGCACTCATTTTTTGTCTCATGGTCAGCTGCCAAATGCCATCGTGCAAGTTGGTCTCAGATGTCTGCCTCCAAAATTGACAAGACAGCACATACAAACACAAATGCAGAAAAAGGCAACAGGTGGTGAGTGAAAGTATTACTAATACAAGGGCTATGTCACAAACCTTATATTTACTATGACAACAATTATGGATGAGTGAGTGCCAATACAACTTACAGTTACCAGGCTAATAAAAGCCTGAATTAAGGGTGTTGATAAATTGCAAAGGCTAAAGATACTTGTCGACAATAGCAGCCTCTGGCTCCGCGTTGTTTTTCGATACCCCAGTTAGTCTGTGTCTTTTCTTTTGTTCAGTGATTAGCTGTATGTGTAATCTCGCCACTGTTAACTTCCATTTTAGTCACAAAGATTTGTCCCTCTAAGTCAAAGGTATTTTTTGCCACGGGCCACATTGTAGTTCCGGTTTCTTCTTGGGGGCTGTGATGAATTTGAGGAAGTCAATAGAATGTTTCATCCCTTCTACATATTACATATAGAGCACATTACAAATTAATGAAGAACTAGGTTTAAAATTTGAAGTCTAAAATAATGACTGTTATTGTGGTTTACATGGGACAATTTGAAATTTCGGTTCGGACACTAGCAAGCATCATGGAATTTCATAATTTTCATTTGCGTTCGCGGGCCGAATAAAATTATGTGGTGGGCCAGATTTGGCCCCCGGGCCTTGACTTTGACACCTGTGCTCTCGGGTTTTTCCTGCTTGCAGTCATGGCTGCTCATCCTCTCAAACTTTTCACCACCTTTCCAAACACCTGACAGGCTGAATGTTTCATATCAGTGGATTGTGTGGTTTTACCCACTATTTTGTATGCAGAGAGTAGGTGTATATTGTATGTACGTATATGCTTACCTTATGTTCCACTTGGCTACCAGCTACACCCAGGTCTGCATGGTGGGTCAATAGATCGTTTTGATCGCAGTTGACGATAAAACTTTCAAACATCTCATTCTCTGCCAAGAGTGCTCCGTTGGATTTTCTAGTGGATATTCAAATCAGTGAAAAGCCTCCAAAATAATAATTTGACTAGTTGCATAGCTGGCAAAAGTATGCTGCTGTACCTTACAACACCCTCTTATTTTTCCCAAAGCACATCACATAAGGTAAACAAACGTAATATCATATTTTTAAAACAAAATTATTAACAAGGCACAATGTGAGGTTGTTATCATGAAAACTTTTTCCTTTCGGCTTTTGACTTCAGGGGTCGCCACAGCGAATCCGTGTCCTCAATCTTCAGAGGTTTGGTTCGCATGTTTGGCCAAACGTCGAATGCCCTTCCTGACACAACCCTCTGTATATATCCGGGCTTGTGACCTGCACAATAAGACACTGGCGTGTGTCCCCTCGTGTTGCTATGAAAACAGTGATACGAATTTGAGATAGCCGATGGCAGTTAGCATTAGCGGTATTTCGTCTGTGTAAGCTCTCAGTCGTACAGGAGTGGTCCATCGATGAGAAGGTTTCGCCTCCTATCCAAGAGGCTTCGTCAGCGAACTGTCAGTTCGCTGACGAAGCCTCTTGGATAGGAGGCAAAACGTCCGAAACCTTCACTTTTGTACAGATGACGGCTGAAGAAACCTTCTCATCGATTAGCGGTATTTGTATCGCTAAAGTTTAAGACAGGAGAGTTGACACTTTTCGAATGTAAAGTGATTCAGTTGAGTGGTATTTACTGTAGCTTTTCGATATGTTCAGAGACGTCCTGTTGTTGCTCTTGTGGGCTATTTTCCATTGGGGCTCGATCTTCGTCCATGGTTGCTCAGGCTCGGAGCAGTGGTTGCTATGGTTCGTGTTGCCAGAAACACCGTGCAGTATTTCTTTCTTTCGTTCAGTGTTTCTTTTATTTATCAACGCAATTGAGAAAAAAATCTATTGGTTGCGGACAGCACAGGAAAGGCACTAACAATTTGTTCTTGCGGAAACAAGCAAACATAAAAATTGCAAAAATCAGACAATACTCGTGATGTGCCCGACTGTGCGGAGGTTCAGAGGAGTGTCCCGACTCCAGGGTAAACAGGTGAAACAATTTGTGACGCGCAGTCCGCTTTCGCCTGTGACCACGCCTAAAGCCTCCGTGACACGTGGCTGCGCCCGATGCCTCGCGAGACATGATTTCACGTCATTACCCACTTGTATATTCGCTGGTCATTTGAAATAAAATGTCTGTGTAAGCTCTCAGTGTACAGGAGTGGTCCATCGATGAAAAGGTTTCTTCAGCCGCCATCTGTACTTCTTTGAAGGTGTCGGACGTTTCACTTCTCATCCAAAAGGCTTTGTCAGCAAACTAAAATTTTGCTGGTAGCTCTGTATAAATATCCCTAGGTGCCAGACCTCTGCTATGATAGGTCCTTGCTCTTATTCGATATGGTCTAAAATGTGGATCAAACACAAATCACATCTGCACTCAAAGACATGGGTTGACGAACTGATACGGCGTGGTTTGGTTTCGTCCGCCAGCCACCGTGGTGCTGTTTGACCGTGTTATTTGGTTTGTCTGCCGAAAACTAGTTCATCAGCAGAGACTATATGCTCGCGAATTTAATATTCTTGAGGCAAAAAGTTTGTGAGCTGAAGCATTCGTCAGCGAAGGTTTCACTGTACATGTAATTCGTTTTACATATGGTTTTGCACTATTTTGGGAAATAAATTGATTTAAGCAACAAAAAACTGAGGATCCATTTGGGAGCCGAAAGAGCCGGTTCTTTTTGTGAGCCGATCCAAAAGAACCAGCTCTCTAAAAAGAGCCAGTATTCCCATAACTATCTTGTACGACTGACTCGCAGAAGTGCATGCTCCTTTGGGTCTATAGCCAGGCAGCGAACAAGCAAATACGATTCGCTCATATCATTACATCTCCCTTTCTTAATTTAATTCTTTACTTTTATCAAATGTAGTGAATGTAATTATTTATGGTCAATTTCGTATTATAGTCTATAAACGTGCCTCAAGTGAATGCCAACCAGACGCTGAGTGACAATCAAGGCAGTTTGGACTTTGGGGTTTTGACTAGGAAATTGGAACAGAAAGTCACTGTCGTTGCTTCACTCCGTTCGTATGGATGAAGAAAGATAAGCAGTGCATAATAGCATCACGGCCGTCGCTGCGGGTCAGATATGCTGCATGGACAATGTTATTGTGGCAAAAACTTTGCTACGGATCTGCCAGAAGAAACCTGGTACGTGTTTACAGTGTGAGGGTTGCACCCGTGCAAGTTTTATGTATTTGGGACCTGCATGTTTGGGTGAGTGAAATGTTCATTCATTAGCATTAGATCAGGGTAAAGGCAACCAACCTCTTTTTTGGTCAAGTGAAGCTGCAGCTTCAATTTATACTTTGACACTTAGCTTGCGTTTATTGTTTCATTTTATGACCAGTTTTAAGGGATTTGTTACAGCTTCAGCTGTTGCCAAGGTGCCAAATAAATGTGGACTTATTTTATTGTAAAACAGTATCAATTCATAATTTCTCCAAGTTCTCCTTGGTCCTTTGCTTTGTGTTCTACTCAGGGAACCACCTTCTACGTTTGACTAACAGGTTATACTTTTACATTATCTACAATAGCCTCCAATTTTTCAAGCAAGTCAAAATTAAGCGATGTCAATCAATCACAATTGGCATCATGTTTTAAAAGCCGACACTCTTAAAGATCGATTTAACTGGTTCAGATGGAAGATTATTGATGAGAAAAGCAGCATGGGAATACCGTCGATCAAGTATGTAGATAGACAATTTGTTATTTTTATTTGTGAGTTCCTTTTTGATGGGGGTTCAAAGGCATTTCAAGTCATTACTAGAGGTGTAAAATTTAAAAGGAAAATAGGGGAATTCTCAGCAATGTTTAGGTGAGATTAGGCCAATTAATTCCAACTCTTAATTGATTCCAGCTACGCTAAATTAAGGTTCTACGGGACCATTATTTATTGAGATGCACATGTAGACTTGATCTATCTCACAGCACTGACAAGGAACATTTGTTGTGACTTAGGATTGCAAATAACCATATTAGTGTTTTTTCCCAATCAGAAGAAACATTCCATAGTTAGATGACAATCAATGTCTAACATGTTAGGCCCATATGTTTCATGATACAAAACATATCCTGTCAAAATGTGACATTCCACAAATCCTTTTAAAACAGGGGTCTCAAACTCGCGGCCTGCAGGCCAACTGCGGCCCCCGAAAGAATATTTTCGCCTTGATATGAAAGATTAATGTTAGTGCGGCCCGCATGATTGATATGAATGAAACTTGTGTCTGGAGATGAACAAGTAGGCAAGAGAAGCCATGTTTAGGACAGTTCATCTTCAATATTTTCTTTATGTGAAGAAAGTTAAAGGTTAAAGAACTGTGAATACAGACATTTGAAACTTTATTAAAATAATTAGTTTTCCTGTGTTTTTTTTTTTCAGTCGTCTGTATCTGCCTTATGATCATTAAAATTATTTTATTTATTTATGACTGGTTAATTTATTTTTTATTCATTTTTTCCATTTATTCATTTAATTTGTTTTTTGTGTGTTAAAAATAAAGATTTTGAGAACATTGGAATGTTTTATCTGTGATTTTCTTGTGGAAATCCTTATGCGGCCCAGCCTCACCCAGACTCTGCATCCAGCGAAACTCGGGTCAATTGAGTTTGAGACCCCTGTTTTAAAATGTGAATTTTAACGAAGTTACCCAGAATATGTGGATAGAAGTACTGTATGTAAACAAAAATTATGTTCAAGTATTTTTTGATAATGTCTTTTAGCAGTTTCTATTCGGATGGTAGCATACAGTAGAAGGGTGGCCTCAGTCGGAGTCGCTGCTGCTGCTACTGCTGGAGGAATACTGGGAGGACAGATCAAAAAGCATGTTAATGCATTATCCAGACACCATTAGGCTGCTGCAGCACAAAATAAACGTATTGAGTTAAAGTGGAACACAGGACCCTCCATAGTGGAATGTCATCATCTACCTGATGACAGCTGACTTTTAAGTTGATCTTTGTTTTTTAATTTTCCTCAGAGGAAATATCAATGTGAATGCATGAATACTAACATTGCCACCATACAAAAAAATCTCGTAAATGTACAGATAATATTTTCACTCGACAACTAACCAGACTTGAGTTGAGTGTACAGTGTGTGTGTGTGTGTGTGTGTGTGTGTGTGTGTGTGTGTGTGTGTGTGTTTGCGGGTGCGCATGTGTGAAGTAATTTTGACTGTTGAGTCTGTATCTTTGACCTGACACCAGTTTTTCACATTTTTGATAAGTAATTCATAATAAATGTGCACCGACAGTTAATGAAATGCACATTAAAGGACAACCGACGTCACTTTTTTGTTTTTTAACTGACATCAGAAAAATGTTTTATAGCATCTAAAATACCCAAAACACGCAGTATGATATTTTTAGTCAAATGCAAAACACCAATAAAAATGACTGAAAGTGTCCTAAATCGGCAAAAAAATGAGCTGCGAATTAGGCATTTTCAGAAAGTCCCGCCCCCAGTTCGTGATGTCACGCCAAGACGTCTTGCATTGCTGGAGAATAAAAACAATGGCTTCAGATTCAGATAATATGCTTTCATGTTACACATCCAGTTATGAATATGATTCAAATAGTTCTGAAGAGGAAAGCATACATGTTTGCCATCGATTAAAGAAGTCCTTCCGTGTCATTTTGAGGCAAACGGGCAGGGGGGAATGTCGCACCCAAAAATGGCGACCAGCTCCCGTGAGGAATGAATCAGCCCGTTTCCACAGGCTGATAGATTCCTTTCATGGAGCTTGGACGCCCTCTGCTGGCGGCTTTTGGATGTAACATCAAGGTTTTCAGATAAACAGTACAGCAAAATACATTGACGACGGACTGCTACAATGTGTCTTTTTGTCGGCCAGGGGGGAGGAGTCCTTTCATGACCTAATATGAGGACTCGTCACCAACTCAAAAACAAGACTTCCTGAATGTTCAGTGCGAGTCTTAAAACGTAAAATATAGCTATATGCGATGGAATCTTTGTAAAATACACTCAGTAGAAGTCATTTGAAGCCATTTTACAAATTATGGACACAACTTGTCCGGAGACGTCGGTTGTCCTTTAATCATTACTAAAAAAGTAGTGTTTGTACCTTTGAAATCATACACTTTTTCTTTTCAAATATGTGTTATTAAATATATACATAATTCCGAAAATGTTTCTTGATGTCCTGCCGGAACGCAATTTGCATATAGAAGACTTTCTGCTATTAAAATTGTCAGCTTTCATGGTAATGCATAAAAAATGTCCACATTGGTCGCATAAACAAATATGGAGTATCTAAAAAAATCAGTTAAGTTCAAGACAGGACACATGCCAAGGTTATGTAAATCTCACCTTGCAGCCATGGTTGTAGTAACCATGCTTATACAGCTTGTGCACCTTTTTCAGCTTTTTCCCTTTCTTCATTTTTTTGTGGGCTTTATGTGCCACTAATCCCATGGCCATGCCAGTCAGGGCACCGCCAATTCCCCCCCTCAGGGGATATGTTGTGTTGACCCCTGCATAGGGGAAAGGGACCTTGTTGTGACGGTAGCCCTTATATTGGTGGTGGGGGTAGCCTTTTGGAGGGTATGGGTGTGCACCAAAGTAAACACCTCCAACTGGGGCCACCGGATACCCACCGGGCGCCACAGGATAGGAGTGAGGTCCTGGACCCACTGCATAAGGACCCACGATCGGGGGTGCGTTCGTTGTCATTGCTGGGTTGACGGCCATTGGATATTGGACTGGTGGGTATTGTTGAGGCGGTGGTTGGGGATCGACTCCTGTCGGTGGAAATGAGGGGTATGCTGTGTTATAGCCAGGAGGAAAGGCTGGGTTGGATGGACCTGATATACAAATATTCAGTCAGCCACTATTTCGTACAACCCAAGAATCACATATGCTATGTAAATTTTACCTTGATTTGGCCACATGGTGACACTTGAGGTGTTCTTAAAAGTTCTGGAAAGACACAGAGAAATGAATACAATAGCATGGGATTGACAGAAGCACGAATATATATATATATATATATATATATATATATATATATATATATATATATATATATATACAATACAGTATATACTGCATGTCTGTGTGTGTGTGTATTTCTCTCTCTCTCTCTCTCTCTCTCTCTCTCTCTCTCTCTGTCTCTCTCCATCCATCCCTCACTGTCGCTCCATAGATGGATAGATGGATGGATAGATAAAATGTGATTTTCTAAAGTAAACAATGAATTAGAAAAATCACAATAGAAAAAAATAATTCAAAACTTTTCAGGAACAGCGGTTACTACAGTTGACAGCATAACATATTATTAGGTACGTGTTATCATTATTGGTGGCTCAAAGGAATAGGATCGTCAGTTTTTCCACATTCAGCATCAATAATAATGCATGGTAGTCATTAATCCCAACACCTTGAAAACCCGACATCGATTTTTGGACAAACATTTTGGACAAACACATATGACTAACTCAAATATGTATAGTCTGAACGGAAGAAGTTATCCCAAAACTCACCTGTACTTGTGTCGCTCTTCGCAATTGTCTGTCTTCCGCATTCAAGTCACAGCGACGGGAAAGAAACAAACATTTCAGGAAACCGCGCCCAGTCACACGCACTTCACTTCACGTTTCCATGTCATGGAAAATGTGACGACAAAGTGTCACGCCATTGTTTCCACACGCATCAAAACTTATTTAATTTTAAAGGACGGCTAGAAATATGCAGATGACATATGGACAGCTGATATTCCCTTCGGTACACGTGGACAAGGGAATACAGGGGGATAATCATCCAGGTCCAGAGACGATTGATTTTTGATACGTCAATGTTGTGACGTTGCCTTTAATTGCTGTCTCATGAAATGACGTCTCTGAGTAAAAATGTTGCCATTTCTACAAACCAGGGGTGTCAAACTCATTTCGCATCGCGGGCCACATACGGCCTAGGGAGATGTCAAGTGGGCCGGACCATTAAAATTATCCCATACTCTGCTAAAAATAGCAAAAATATCATGTCTTTCCTTTGTTTTGGTGTAAAGAAGCACAAGAACATTAGGAAAATATTGACATTTAATGAACGATCCTTTTACAAAACATTTCATGAAACACCTCATCTTTCCTTAGACAAATGTGCAATTTACTTCTATCATTCACAAATATGCATTGCAATTGATCCCAATGATTATACAAAGGCACAAAACTTTAATTTGTACTGAAAAATATAGTAATGCACTTTAAGATTAAATGAGACTTTTAAAGAAAGGGATTTTTTAAACCACTTACACATACGCATATAAAATCTAAATGTAATCCCTGCGTACACCTTACAAACTAAGGGGAGTGATTCTAAATTTGTAATGAAGAAAGTGTTCACGTGTCCTGTAAATCTGTAAACTTCATACATGAAACATACATACACATACAATACATACCGAAAATATATGGAGTTGTATGAACAGTAGAATTCCATCACAGAACTTTTGTTTTGAAGCTGCTAACTAACATTAAAGTGTGGTATGGCAGGCTGTGGGTAATGTTGCTGTCGCTGAGAAGTTTGTCAAACTGACGATGGTTCAGACCTCTGGAAATTTACAGTGCGAACAACCATCTCCATGACGTGGTCCATTTTCAGCGACTTGCAACACAATGCCTCCTGGTGCAAAATACAGTGAAATGTCCAGAAACGATCTCCTCCATTAAGGGCTTGTACTTTGTCTTTGAACTTTGTCACGACACCTGCTTTCTTTCCGACCATGGATGACGCCCCGTCTGTAGCCAGGCTGACAGCGCGGGACCAGTTCACTCCAACTCTGTCCAATACAGCAACGACAGAGCCGAAAATGTCCTCGGCTGTTGTGGTGTCCATCATTAGCACCAACTCAAGAAACTCTTCAGTAACAGTCAATGTCTCATCAACTCCTCGAATAAATAAGATCCGTTGGGCTACGTCTGTGATGTCAGTGCTCTCGTCAATTGCCACGGAAAATGCAATAAATCCTCTCTGCTATAGTATTCCTCGTCAGGCTAATATTGGCAAAAGCTTGTCGCTTCTCGGAACATACAAGTTCAGCCGCCTTCATCATGCATCGTTTAACAAACTCACCGTCGAAATAGGGCCTCGATGCTAATGCTATTTCACTAGCAATTAGGTAGCTGGCTTTTACCGCTGCTTCACTGACTTCTCGGCTCCGGATGAAAGTTGACTGCTGTTTCGTCAGACCCGCCAGCAATTCGTTAATCTCTTCTCTTCTCAGTTGTCTTTGCAACCCGTCATATTTTTTCGCTGTGATGAGTCCCGTAGTGGCGTCGAATATTATATTCCTTCAATACCGAAACTTGTTGCAAACACACCAAGCACAAAGTTTTTCCGTGCATCTCTGTAAATAAATAGGACGTGGTCCATTTTTCTTTGAAAATTCTACACTCCTTATCTACTTTTCTCCGTTTGGATAACGACATTTTGGCTAATGAGGGTGTAGCGGAGAGGTAGAGACTAGATATTAACAACGTCGTAACAAGCAGCAGATGGCGCATTGACACCGTCGGCTGTTTTCAGTCTGTCTCAGTGATGCGGCGTGTCTTCCACTCTGATGGAAAGAGTGCGCCCCTTAGCGGATAATCCATGAATTGCAGTGAATCAAAAATATTAATTCCATGTTTTTTATGCATTTTTCCACTTTCAAATTATCCTGTGGGCCTGATCGAACCTCTTCGGGGGCCAGTTCCGGCCCGCGGGCCGTATGTTTGACACCCCTGCTCCAAACGGTTGTCTCTCCTCCCTCCTCTGTCGTTCTCGTTTCATTGATGGGATCTCTGCGTGACAGGGGCAGTTGTAATCAAGGATCGAGGATCATATGCTTCAACTACAGAAATTAGATAATATATATATATATATATATATATATACACACACACACACACAGTAAAGTCTCGTTATATGGATATTCAAGGGAGTCCGAAAAAATATCGATATAACCGGGACTATCGATATATCCGATATCGATATAACGAGACTTTACTATATATATATATATATAAAATCTCATTTTCCGTACCGCTTATTCCTCATTAGGGTCGCGGCGGTTGTTGGAGCCTATCTCAGCTGTCTTCGGGCACGAGGCGGGGGACACCCTGAATTGGTTGCCAGCCAATCGCAGGACACACAAAGACATACAACAGTCACTCTCACACTCACACCTAGGGACAATTTGGAGTGGTCAATCTGCCTGCCATGCATGTTTTTGGATTGTGGGAGGAAACCGGAGGACCCGGAGAAAACCCACGCTGGTCCGGGGAAAACATGCCACACAGAGAGGCCGGACCGGGACGCGAACCGGCGACCTCTGCACCGGCCCGCTAGTCGAGTGGTTAGCACACCGGCTTCACAGTGCAGAGGTCGCCGGTCCGGCCTATATATATATATATATATATATATATATATATCCCTTCACCTCTATGTGCCCCCTCTGCCCGTCTCAACACGATGGGGTTCAGAGCTTTCAGCTGCTCCGCTTACCCAACATCCAAAATATTGAGTCTCTTTCCTCCTTATAATCCCACTTGTAAACCACCTGTTTAAAATTCACAGTTTAGTTTAATCAGCTCTTTTATTATTTATCATGTTATTTATGGTTTTATTGTTGTGGTGTTTATTGTTCTTTTAATTGTCCAGTGGTCCTTGGGTGCTTTGAAAGGCGCTTGTAAATTAAATGTTTGTATTAAGTTCATCCTGTCTGCTTGATATCTAATTTAAAATAGATTCTTTTCTTACAGTGTATTGTAGGTGTTCAAATACCTGACATGTTTCGGCGTATACTTCCGCCTACGAGGGCAGAAGTATACGCCGAATCATGTCAGGTCACCTACAATACACTGTCTGTAAGAAAAGAATCTATTTTAAATTAAAAATATGTAAATTAAATGTATTATTATTTTATATATACAGTATATTTTTTTTCTTCCCCAGCATAATGAGATGAGTCATAGTCACTCTTAGGACTGGTGGAGCAGCAACATTTTTTTCTATGATTAATTGGATGACAAGTGTGTGTTGTCTTGGAGCTGAAATATACAGATACCGAATCATGTATGAATGCATGCAATGTTAAAAGTAGCAGCTTAGAGACGACAAGTACAAATCATTTGTGTTTCAGATGTCAACCCTCATCTCTCCTTATAATTTTAACAAAAATTCCGTTTTTGGGTCCCAAGGTGCTTGATGACTTCAAGTCAAGAGGAACCTGGAGGAAGAAAAGCTTTGTGAGATGTTCCGTTAAGGTTCAGGTGCACATGAAATAAGGCAACCCACCTTTGTGGCAGAGCAAGCTATGATGTTAAACCTTTGGAAGAGACAGACCAGAGCCATCTTGATCTCCAGTTGGGCGAGCCTCATGCCCACACAGTTGCGGGGCCCGGCCCCAAAAGGCAGGTACACAAATGCATGCCTACTGGCCTTAGCCTCGGGGGTGAATCTAGAGGAAAGATATGTGATTTTCATTTCACAGACTCACATTGAGTAAAAGCCATGCAGAATAAATTGTGCAGTAGTAGAATCACATTGGAAGATGAAACGTAGAGCACAATCGTACTGTTCAGCTAAAAGTGTGATTTAAAAACAGTTCCCTTGGTGCGCGCCAAACTAAGCTTAGTAAAACAAGTAAAACTTGTTGTGAGTATTATTATACATTAGCACTGGAACCACTAAAAGAGAAAGACTCGCTCGAACCAAGAACGTGACAAGACTTTGCCCTGAGTGAGAACACACACACACGCACGCACAAACACATACACACAATATTCTCTTCAATAATGATCAGAGACGTCGATTATTCACACTTTTTTTTACATATTTGTAGCTAAGTAGTGCAAGTATGGTATATGATATGCAAATGGAGATTGTGCAATAGCTCAAATCCCTTGTAGATCAGAAATCAATGCTAAAAAAGCTGTGCTATTCTATTATTTGTCATGTACTTTTTAACATTTTAAACTCCTAGCTCAGCATATCATCCAAAAGAGTTGAGGCTGAGCCTTCACACACCTGTCAAAGGTGGAGTACAACCTGGACTGTTTGCCAGCTAATGACGAACATGAAGGCTCGGAAAATGGATGGACTAGAGCAGGGGTCGGGAACCTTTTTGACTAAGAGAGCCATAAAAGTAAAATATTTAGAAATGTTTTTCAGCGAGAGCCACACGCACGCGCGCGCGCACATACAAACGCTCGCGTGGGCGCGCGCACATACAAACGCTTGCGTGCGCGCGCACACGCGCACGCGCGGCCACTTTTCAACAAAATATCAGAATTCATTATTTAAAATAACTGTGATAGTACTCACCGTTAACATGAATGGTTTTCCGTTCCTCGTGTTTGGTAAAATTCCAGGAAAACGATCGGAATGAAATTCAATTTTCCGGTCCAGAGGCGAAGTTACTGCTAGCTAGCCTGCACACGGCTCATAAGCTTCCACACTTGCTATCTGCAATATACTTGTCGCAGAAGTATGTCGATGCTAACGTTAACATGGGGCTTGTTAAAATGTCACTGACATTCGACTGTTTCATCGATGGTATTGTTTCATTGCAAATTAGAATCAGAACATTTTCTCTCCTCGCCGTCTTGCTGGAGCTCAAACACTTTGAAAATATTTCAAAAGGAACAGGCCGAGATTCCCCCCTGCACGCCCGCATTCGGTGATCGAAAGCCGGCTTGAAGACCTCCGCAGACGCCCGCTGTCACACTTCCAGGGAGGCTGCATCACCCCCCAGCTCACTCCCACCCGATGCGGTTCCCCGCACACACACCGGTGTATTCACGCTTTAGTGCACTCGTTGGGCTCAGTTAAAGGGGCGTTTACCTGTTTCAACATGACGGCCACTATCATCCAATCAACATGGCGCTTTTGGCCATTCTAGGTCAGTGTCATCCAATCAAAATTGCGCTTTCCGCCAACTGCAGCCCCAACGGGACATGAACGGCGAAAAAAAACGACGAAACGAAAAAGTAAATACATATTTTAGTTTTATCGTCGAGCCATATGCAATCATCAAAAGAGCCATATATGGCTCGCGAGCCATAGGTTCCCGACCCCTGGACTAGAGGGAGAGAGCTTTTCACAGTCATACTACCATAACAATGATAAGAAACGTACACATGAATGAGTAACTACCATATTTTCCGGTGTATAAGGAGCACCTAAAAGCCTTGATTTTCTTCAAAAGATGACCCTGCGCCTTACATGCAGATGCGCCTTATGTGTGAAGTTATATTGAGCCACAACAGGTCTCGCAACTACTATCAGCAGCCACAGACTCCGTTTCCCACCGTAGAAGAAATAGCGCGAAACCTTCAGCCTCTACTGTAGAACCTTCAAATATGGTGTGCTTTACATATGGAAAACCTTTTTTAATGTCAGTCATTCTTTTTTTCATTCAATGAAGATGCACTTAATAGTCTGGTGCGCCTTATACAGTATATGGAACAGGTTTTAAAATACACCATTCAATGGGGGGTGACATATAGTCCAGTGCGCCTTATACACCAGAAAATATGGTACTTTTTTTTTACATTTAGGAAATAACTTCATGTTAACCTCTCGGGGATGAACTTCTCTGGCTCAGACCAGTGCTCTGGATCATAGTGAAGGAAACCCGCTGGGATCTCCAACAAGGCTCCTTTTGGTAGGCACACTCCATTCACCATGCAGTCCTGCTCGATTTCCCGGGAAAACCTTGACCACCGTCATGGAAAAACAGCATTTTATTTTCAACTTCTTATCTCTGTATTATTTTGATCTACTGACAAATAAAACTTTTGTTCCAGTTACCTGAATCCAGGAGGATAGAGACGCAATGCTTCACAAATAACCATATCTAAATATTTCAGCTCCTGGACATTAGTATAGTCAGGGGATTCCTACAGTGACGCAATGAATCGTCAAACTTTCAGCATACGCACAAAGAACAGACAAGGCATTGACAAGCTTACATGTTTGCTGAAGAAGTCATCCACCTCCTCCTGCACTCGGCACTGACACTCTGGATGGATTGCCAGCAGGTAGCAGGTGAAGGCCAGCGTGTTGCTGCTGGTCTCATGGCCAGCCAACAAGAAGACGAAAGCTTGGCCTACAATTTCATCTTCTGTTATAACCTTTTTCGCCGGACGCCGGCCGGACGACTCAGAAAGGTTAATAGGAGAGTCTGGAGTTTGATCAGACTCAGCACTGTGTTCCGAAGTCTTGCCCTCCTTGCTGCTGCGGGCATCCAACATCAGCTGAAGAAAATCCCGCCGCCTCTACATATAGACCCCCCCCCCAAAAAAAAAAAAAAAAAAAAAAAAAAAAAAAAACAATGGTTCCAAATTGCTGAAAAATAGTAGGGCTCTGTAATGGTAAGTGTATTTCAGGAAATGTGCACAGACCTGCTGAGGAGGTTGCTGCTCCCTCTGTCTAATGATCCCACGAATGCTGTTGATGAAGAACTCATTCATTTGGCGACGTTGTTTGTTGGGAATGACTCCCATCAGCGGAGCCAGGATGTGCGGAAAAGCAACTGTACAAATTCATAAAATATTAATTTAAATGTTGAGCATCACATTTATGTATTTTCTGATTAACATTTATTGTTGTGTAAATACCAAAATGACTTAATATGGCTTGACACAATAGTAGACACATTTGCCAGCCTAGTATGTTAGCTAATACAAGTTTTTTAGGGCTTTGAGATGGTGGTTTGTTTGTGTTGAATAATTTCACGCCGGAATACTTTGTTCAAGTAAGAGGTTCATGATTGTGTAAAGTATGTACAGACGCTCGCCAATTTACAATCTTTCAAGTTACGACGTTACGGTATATACAAACATTTTTGCGGGTACATTATGTCGAAAAATGTTCGGACAGAAATGCTGTAAATTAGATTTCGGATTGGGCATCTTTTTCTGGCCGAGCTCGCTTGCAATTGCATTGAAGCAACTTATGATCAAAATCACCTTACGAATGACCGTTCGGAACTCATCTCGTTCGTAAGGTGGGGAGTGTCTGTACGTGCTTTGGTCTTTTTTTTTTTTTTTTTTGCTTTGCTGCCATCTTGCTGCATGTACATTGTACATGTATGAATCTCCTTTTAACTCATTCACTGCCAGACGTGGAAAAAATGTGTCCACTCCAGTGCCAGGGTTTTTGTCATTGTCACTCAAATTCCAGGACTCACTGAATATTGAGTTTTAGGACTACATAAACATTCAATACAGCGTTAGAAACCTTAGACTTTCTTCCTTCATTAGAATATATATATACTTTCTTCCTTCATTAGAATATATATATATATATAAAGAGAGAGAGAGAGAGAGAGAGAGAGAGAGAGAGAGAGAGAGAGAGAGAGAGAGAGAGAGAGAGAGAGAGAGAGAGAGAGAGAGAGAGAGAGAGAGAGAGAGAGAGAGAGAGAGAATTGGTTTGGAGTTATATGAGCTTCAAATGAGGGTGGCTGTCCTAATTACAATGCAATACATACAACCTTGTTTAAATAGAACTTTAACAACTTAAGCTGGAACAAAGTGCTAACATGGAAAAAAGGGAAACGCTGCACCTTTGTGGAAGGGAAAAAAAACATTGCCAGAGGTCTGGCCAGCGCTTTATCGGCACCCCCGCAAGAAAAACCAAGACCCGAATAAATTTGGGAATGGCGTTCTACTTCATATTATCAATTCCCAAATAAATTTGTGAATGGGTTAAGACCCGTTTCAATTGTTGGCACATTTTCACTATTTGTGGCAGGGGTCTATAAGGCGATTCATAAAATTCAGACAGCTATATCTCGAGGAAGTTATAACAATTTCTCAATACACATGCACACAGACATTTTCTTAATGTTATAATTACATCGTAAACCAGCCTGTCCTTACTGAGAAAAAGCATGATGGGCCTGAAGAAAGAAAACGAGAAGAACATTTGAGCATGGCGGACAAATGGGTCATCTGGGTGGTTTTGAGAGTCCACCTGAGTTGCAAACGCCACGCTGCCGATTACATCCATAGTAAAGCAGCCGAAACACCTGGTAATGAAACGGGGAGGGAATTTAAAATTGGCTGGATGGGAATAGCCCATCTTCTATTGTGCATGAAATGTGCGTTCACCTGTGAATATCAAAGGCTTCCCCCGACTCAGCATAGACATTCAAATTGTTCATCAGGGCACTTGTGGCTGTTTGGATCAGTGGGACCATCTATTGGAGTATGCAAGTCTTGTCATGACAATGAGACTTTTCAATGTTATAATTCTTTTTACATCCATCTGTTGTCTGTCGAAACAGCACTTGTACTACTCAGTGTTGTGGATGAAAGGACAACCGACATCACTTTTTTGTTTCCTAACTGACATAAAAAAAACGTTTTATAGCATCTAAAATACCCAAAACACGCAGTATGACATTTTTAGTCAAATGCAAAAAAACAATAAAAATGACTTAAAGTGTCCAAAATCTGAAAAAAAATGAACCCGGAAGTGGCCAGTTTGAGAAGGTCCCGCCCCCTTATTCGTGGCGTCACCCCAAGACGTCTTTCTTGCCTTGCTCGAGAATCAAAACAATGGCTTCACATTCGGAGAATATGCTTTCTTGTTACTCATCCAGTTATGAATATGATTTAAATAGTTCTGAAGAGGAAAGCATACATGTTTGCAATCGATTAAAGAATTTATTCTGTGTCATTTTGAGGCAATAGGGGGGGAAAATGTAGCACTAAAAACGAAGCAGAAAATTGCCTCTTTTTGGTGCAACACCAAGTTTTCAGACCAAACAAGTACAGCAAAATGCATTGACGTGATGCAAGGACTGCTACAATGTGTCCTTTTTTCGGACAGGGGTGTTCCTTCATTGACGTAGGGTGAGGACTCGTCACCAACTCAAAAACAAGACTTCCGGAATGTTCAGCGCGAGTCTTAAAACGTAAAATATAGCTACATGCGGTGGAATCTTTGGAAAATACGCTCAGTAGAAGTCATTTGAAGCCATTTTACAAATTATGGACACAACTTGTCCGGAGACGTCGGTTGTCCTTTAAACTGGAGATAATTCGCCCAAAAAACTATCAATAACTTCAGCGGCTGGACATAAAGTCACCCACGGTGTGCGTTTTGATTATTATTACAAATGTTTTTTTCTTTTTTCCATCTCTTTGAAATCACCCAGTATTCAAATCCTCATTTTGACCTTCACCTCTTTCATTTTGGCAGCACTAAATGATGGAGTCAATATACTCCGGACCCTTTTCCACTGCTCACTCTTCAACATGAGCAGACAATCACTCATAGGTTTGTTGGCAAAGCGATTCGTCTGCAATCAAGGGAAGAACATTTCATGAACTACATTTAATGATCGACTAAGTTCTCGGAGACATCAAGACTTAGCACGCAAAGTATATCTACTCACCTGACACTATATATTCAGTTGCTCACAATGACATTTAGCACTCAATTTGAAAAGAACCGACATGAATAATGTGAAGTGCTAATCAAAACTAAGCAATGTTATCTTTTCAAAAAGCCATATTTGTTTACACTACCCAATTGCTAGCAGGAAACAAAAACAACTACAGTAACATAAACAGATCGTTGGAAGTGACATAAACATGTTAATCTTGAATTAGCAACAGAAGGAAATATATATTGCGTGATCAGGTGCTCACCATTCGGTTTGGAAAGCTGCTGAACTCCCTCACCATCACTTGTCTGAGCATGTCCGGGTCTGCCACGACCACCACTGCTCTCCTTTCTAAATAATACCTAAAACACAGCAAGAGGGAAGTGGTGGCTCAGCTAATAACATTGTACTCTGTACGGCATTACTGTATGACAGAGACAAAGCTGAAGAAAATGTTTTGTCACTACCCGCAAACTCGACCATGTGTCAGTATGAGGTCACGCAGGGGTTGGAAAAAACCCTGAAAATATAATGGAACAAAAGAGATTATTACAGCAACATGTAAATATATTCTCATTTGGTGTACATTTGATATTTTTTCTCTTGCAGAGTAAAATGACACAAAAAGCACACAACCAATTTGCAGAAAAATAATAGGGGTTTGACACGAGGCAAGAAATCACTTTTTCAATTTGGATGGGAAATGCAAAGAAAGAAAAAAAACTAATTTACCAAATACAATTAGCAATAGGGTACTGCAATACAAATAGAATGGTTTTGCATGTCATGACTTTTCTTACAATCACGCATGTCTGTCAGTGAGTGGATGAGAGTTAGAGAGAGAGAGAGAGAGAGAGAGAGAGAGAGAGAGAGATCATTGCACGCACCACATCCATAAATCTGCCACTCTACTTGACAGCTATGATAACCAGTGCTGCCACCACTGCCTTTACTGAAATTAAGGGTCTTGGTGGGCCACATAATTACCAATAGACCCCACCCCCATGCCATAGTTCATCCCCCTGTTATCACGGAAAATAAGACATTCTCGGGATGTGTGAGCAGTGTTTCATTTCCATTTGTGTCCCTTAAAACAAGCAACTTAAAAAAAGAGTAGAAAATACTAAACCAAGAACAAAAAAAACTAACTTATTATATTTATTTGGTTATTTTGACCTCTAAAGATGGATGGCAGCATGCAACATCTTGTCGTACACTCAAAAGATTAACCATCAATCAAAATCCTTGAGAAGTTTCAGGTAAAATCTTTCTGTCCACAATTTACCTGACGAAAGAGAAATAGATTTCCAAAGAAGGGAACAGGTTTCGGATGTTTGATTCCACAGCGAGTGAGGACTGAAAAGGGATACATCGAA
Organism: Hippocampus bargibanti; assembly: GCF_051943395.1. Taxonomy (NCBI): domain Eukaryota; kingdom Metazoa; phylum Chordata; class Actinopteri; order Syngnathiformes; family Syngnathidae; genus Hippocampus; species Hippocampus bargibanti. The sequence continues at coordinate 19,477,691 of NC_142738.1, read as the reverse complement.
TACCTGTGAAACAAAAACAAAAGAACAGAGACAGAATAATTGCACATTCTCTGATGCATACACTGGAATTTTGGTTATTGGTTACTGTTCAGTGGCTAAATTCATTTTGGTCTGGAGTGACCTTCTGCAATTTTTGATCTGATTGCCAAAACAGAATATCAGAACCATGCTCACCAGTACAGCAGAGCCAGGAAGATGATGCCAAGTGTCAGAGATAATCCTCTTGCTTCAAGGTGAAATATGTTAAGCAAGTCCACTATGGCCTCCATGATGGAAGGTCAGTTCTCCACAAGCAGACAAAGGCTGCTAAAAATATACACAATGAATTTATATTCTATTCGACCACTTTAGATTCTCAAACGAAAATTGTCAATGGCTTTACACCGCATATTTTGACCATTAACTCGGTATTCCTGTGCACTCGTATAATTAGAATAACTGTAATACATACTGTGTGTCATGACACTTCTTGTATGTCATCAGCAGATGGCAATCGAGGGCCCTCACTTCAGTGTGCACACTCGCCGCCAATGATTTTATCAATTGCCATGTAAGGTGCAAAACATTATCGGATTATTCCTCACCTTGCTCATGCATTTGTATACAAGTGTTGAGGTTTCTAAACTACCTCCCTGTCTCTCCAGTCACACCTCGTTTTTTTTGCATTCATCATAGTATTTTTGTTACCAACCTTATTCTTGTGTTTTATCGTTCGTGTTTTGGACTTGTTTCGTATCCTTTCGATCTGTAAGCGTTTTTGATTATTCGTTTTTCCTTGGTTGTTGTCACCAACTTAAATTGGTTCTAGTTTGATGATCTTCCTTTTTTGTCTTAATAAACGTTTTTTGTTCAATTCCACCAGAGTCCATGTTTTGAGAGTGCAATTGTATTCTGGACCGTTCCGGAACAGGACATGAAAATCAGACAACACATCTTTATTAATGTAGCGCTTTCACAACAGTTGCAGTAGTCATAAAATGATTTGTTTACAAAGAAAAGGCCGCTAATCTTTCATGCGTTTATTGTGATTTTATTTATAATGCACGCATGTAGTTAACCTATTAGAAATATGATGAGAGATGAGACGAGCTGTCCTTTATTCGCCTTACATTGGAGAAATTCCTAATTCACAGCAGCAACGTTGTGAGAGGTAGAGAACATTATGATGCATTACACCACTACAGACGACTACCACAGTATTAAAAATTGACGAATGATTCAAAAATTATTGCCGTCTAAAAGTGTCAATTAAATGAGAGCTCTGCAAAGGCACAACCCAGCTTTGAGTTGATCTTATTTAAACCTGCTTGTGTCCCTTGATGAGAAAACTTACACGTTTCATTCCCTGCAAAACGCCTGCATAGATCCCGTTCTTCGTGAACTGTGCTTTCCATCTGACTAAATATCTGGGATAGGAAACTAGAGTTTGTCAAGAAAACCAAAGTCTGAGTTGAAAATCAAACGATTAATGTTCGTCCTTTCGCCAGTCTTGTTCGTTTCGTCATTGACTTGCGATCTATGCCAAGAAAAAGAAAACACTGCCACCGAGTGTGTCAAAAGAGAAATACTAGCGTTCACTTGTACCCTTTGGTGCTTTTGCGGTGTTTTCACATCGCGAAAGTTCTCGTGCCATTTCAGAAAGGACAGTTGAAGATGCTGCAAAACTGAAAATCCAATCAAGAATATGACCTCCACTGACTTATCTAAGTAACTTGTGACTGACGGTAACGTACGGGTTGTGCAATTGTACAATGGTAGAAGTCGCTGTCAGTGTCAAATAATTTAATCTTCCAGCAATAAAAACTATTATGTTACTGAAAGATACCATTAATTATCCCGATTACTGACTTGTTGAACTTGAGATATGAGGATAAAAAGTCCCTGTACTCTTTACAGGTCATCGGCAATTTAGTTCAGTGTGCTACTAATATTGTGTGCTATTAATATGTTCACGTGCTTGATTACTCCTGGTTGTATGATTTAATCATCGCTGATTATTCAACCATCTATTTTTGTTTGTCAACAGTCACCATTTGATTGCTGGTTAGTAATAAAACAAATTGGCGAAGGGAAATTACATCACGCCCGTACTACGTCTTTTGGTCGATAGATGTCATCTTCTGACCGTACTGTATCTCCATTGTTTTATACGGGAATTTCATACTCGCGACTCTGTGGTGTGTGTGAAAACAATGTGAGTGTTACAATAGTTTAAATTAGAAGTACATAAAACAGAAAAATGCTTTCATTGTTTATTTATACATTCAGCTAGTATAAAAATGTTGTTTTTTACATTTTCTTTTGTGCCACCTTACAAATGAACTGTCTGTATTGTGTCAATAATTGCTTTATTGTGAATATTGTGGTCAAAATCGGCAGTCTCCCAACCAAATCGTGAGACTTAACTTGTATGCCTGCATGTTTTGAGAATTTGGAAGGCAACCGGAGTGCCCGGAAAAAAAACGCATGCGGGCTGTGGGAAAATCTGATTGATTTGGATATTGCATTTAAACTGTAATACATAATGTCAAAACTGCTGGTTGTGGTTTGAGAGTCACAGTGGTCAAGTAATGTGTGGGTGGAGGAGTTTGTCATTGTTGGATGTGCTGACCTGTAACATGCATAGGTTTTTTTGGAACGGGGCAGCAAGAAATAGCAGAGAAAAGCCCACACGAGTAAGAGTATGCAATCCGCATCCAATGGATTCAAATTTAAGAACTGTGAGACTTGCAAACTACGTACTAGGCTTTCCAGTTTTAATGCCAGACTATTCCTTGAAGAAAATCTATGACTCTTATTTTTGAATAGTCTGGCATTTAAGCAAGCAAACAAGCCTTTGTGTGCAGTACTGATGGCTACACCTAACCTTACAAGATTACTGCCCAAAGACAGTTTGGATATGCTCCAACATGCCTTGTGACAACTACTTGTGAGGATAAGATTAGAAAATTGATAGTGTGATGTAGTTAGCCTTGCACTGATGTCAACAACACAACCCCATTATCTTCCGGTTTTTAGAAAGTAGTTCTTGCTCGTATGTAATTCAAGTTGGCGACAGATGGGACATGACTTCTCCCTGTCAGAGTCATGAAGGTCAGTCAGTAGAGGTAATGTAAACATAATTAACCATGATGACGAAAAAAGCCTAATTAGAAGAGGGATCCTTCATTTTTTACTGCAGCCTTCTAGACTCTTGTTTAATGTCAGTAAGAATGTGATGTGTGCAGTACTCGGTCAAGGGTGCGTACATTTCGGTTTCATGAAACATTACGTCTTATAATATCACGTTCTGATTGTGAATTTCAAACCCTTGAAATCCACTGTTTGAGTACACAATATGTCACATGCCTTTCCTTGGAGGATTTCCTACTCAGAAAAGAGGGAAAATTGAACTTTTACAGGAGCGTGCATGGATAAATTCAAATACAGTATGGCAATTCACCAGAAAGGGTTTTTGTGAGCTCGGCAAGGGTGATAGTAGCTTTGTCCTCTGCAGATAAGACCTGTCTTGGTTGTTACTGCATGTGTGAATAATGCATTAGAGATGATAACCCCTCCCTGGTTAAGAGATGGACAGAAATAACTCTGACGTCAGATTCGTCCCTCATGATACCAGTAGGCAAGAAGCGAGTCTAGAGAGCAGGGCTCAGCCTGCCCCTTTTTTTAAAGGGATCATATTTGCCTTTCAATGCAATCTGTCTGTCTTCCTGATTGAGGTGGAGAGGTTTGGGAGGCCGTCTGCGTAATGCGGCACTCTCTTTTGTCTTTCCATGGTGACGCGGCGGCTGCGTTTGTACCCGAGAGAGAGAGAGAGAGAGAGAGAGAGAGAGAGAGAGAGAGAGAGAGAGAGAGAGAGAGAGAGAGGCCAGTTGTCATCATGATGGCATGGGGAAGGTTATTTTGACAAGTATTATGTATCATCTTCATATTGACCATTGCTGTCAAATTCGTAACGATGGCCTTAATCTCTGATTATACGCAACAACCTTTGCTGTGATAACCCTCTGATGCGTAATCTATTTGGTTTATGTTTCGCATTGAATGCATAAATATATTATACAAATAATTTTTACAACTCCCTTAACAGTTCTGCATCCAATGAGATAATGTACATTCCAACTAGGGAAACCAGGAAGGTAGAGCGAAACTATTTGACAAGAGTCCGTCGCTGCACCAGGCAAATTGTGTAAATACTGTCTGCCCCCCATAAAAGAAAACGGGGGAAATACTGGCATTATCTCTGCTTAAAGGAAATCCTATTTAGATCAACCCGTTTGTTGCACTGCAGACTCAGTTTTCCCGAGTTCATAAAATCGCTGGAGAGAGAATATGCTGACAGGAATGCATAGTATATATCTATCAGGAGGGTAGATGCATATAAAATTGGAGTGCATAACTAAGTTTGTTTTGATCTGTTTTGCTACCAAGTATAAATCATTTACAGTAGAACAGTAAAACAGTTGTAGACCACATAGAGAGTTACCACAGACAGCTTTCTTTGTGTGGACTTTCGCAGCCAGCGGGAGGGAGAATGAAGAATGAGCTGGAATGGTGTAGGAGAGATGAAAAAACATCTGACTGCAGTCACCATTATCTCCTCCTCTAGTGTTTGATCCTGTCCACTGGTCGGCACACTGCCCAGAAACGGAGCAGACTGCCAGGACCTTGGTCAAGGCATTGGGATTGGAGACAGGGGCAGTTTCATCTTTCATGGGGTACAACTTTTTTTTCCTCAGAGAAATGCACCATCAGCCAGATGTAAACAAATGCTGCTGATTCTGCGGGCATAAAACAAAGGCAAGGTACCACTTTATGTTTTTTTTTTCTTTTCTGCTCAACACACTTATCATATTAATGTGACGTTTATAGCATATTACTAATGTGTGTACAATGTGGATCTGCACCCTACTTATCCATAAATACATATAGATGGACAGCTCAGTAATGACTGATTTCGGGAGATACATATAGGCAACCTGATACGCACATTTACATCATCACTGAATGGCATCTGCTTGCACGGAAGATAAAAAGAGCGGCAAATGCAGCATTTAACAATCTGTGATATCCCCAAACTGTGTTTCTTTTTTTAAATGACTGAAATAAAGTATTTGTTTGAAATGTGATGTCAAAACATTTAATGGCCACCAAACAATAACAAAACGGCTAAAAAAACACACACGCTCATTTAAGATTTTTGAAAAGGATTAGAAAGAAACACAACCTTTTTAATCCTATACCTTTGCTAATGGTCATTATAAATATAAAGTATAAAAGACTGAGCCCACTTCACTGAAGGATTGCATGGCTTTTGCATGGTGCGAGCCAGTAAAATAACGGAGCAAACACATACACAGAAAGGATGTGCAGATGGTGAAATGCATCACTAACTTGATAGTAAACAGAAAAGTTTTGGCTAGAGCAAGGTGTGAGAATGCTCTGACATATACAAGAGATGTCTAAATATACTGACTCCCAATCCATGCCGACCTAATCATTTTGTGCAAAAAGAGCAGAGTTTGGCCTGGGCGAGCCAGACAAAACTCCCCAATAAGGACCCCAAGATTGCGTTTTGATCATTTCAATTATAATCATAATAGTAACAAGAGTCATAGCAGCCTAATGCATTTTAAAGGACAACCGACGCCTCCGGACAAGTTGTGTCCATAATTTGTAAAATCGCTTTAAATTTTAAATCTACTGAGTGTAAATTTAAAATCTATTGAGCGTATTTTACAAAGATTCCACCACATATAGCTATATTTTACGTTTTAAGACTCACGCTGAATATTCCGAAAGTCTTGTTTTTGAGTTGGTGACGAGTCCTGACGTCACGGAAGGTACGCCCCTGACTGAGAAAGGACACACTGTAGCAGTCCTTTCATCACGTCAATGCATTTTGCGCTACTTTGTTTGGTCTGAAAACCGTGTTTATGGCGAAATTAGAAGGTGACGGTGAATCGTTGTGTGTTGCACCGAACAACTAGTATTTGATATTCACTAACAAAAAATCCCAGGAGACAAATCAGCCCATTTCCACGGAGCTTTGTCGCTATCTTCTGCCTGTTTACATTTCTCTCCAGGTGCCTCAAAATGACATGGAATAAATTATTTAATCGATTGCAAACATGTATGCTTTCCTCTTCAGAACCATTTGAATTATATTCATAACTGGATGAGTAACAAGAAAGCATCTTGTCCGAATCTGAAGGCATTGTTTTGATTCTCGAGCAAGGCAAGACGTCTTGGCGTGACACCACGAACAAGGGGGCGGGACCTTCTGAAACTGGCCACTTCCGGGTTCAATTTGAAGTAGTTTTTAGATGCTTTAAGTCATTTTTATTGGTGTTTTGCATTTGACTAAAAATATCATCCTGCATGTTTTGCAGATGGGCCCAAAACTCTCTCTGGGTGAAGCCATCTTAGGGGGATGTATTTGCCCTCCAGAACCCAGCCTCTCGTGACATCACAATACATATTTACAAACAACAGAAAACAAATCGTATGCTTTGATTAAATGCATTCGGGGCAGCCCTCTTGCTCTCATCAGTGTTTGTGAAATGTTATTTATAACTTTTGAAGTTGGTCAAGCTAAGACATCACGAGAGGTCTTAACCCAACTTGTTCTGTTCAATTGTGTTTTTAAGGAGTAGTTTCACAAGTGCGCGTCAAATGTGTAATTTTGACATTGATCAAGGCAAAGCAATGATGCACAAGAGTGTCATAACACGAGCCAGTCGCCATCATTTTTGAGAAGTACAGATGACCTGGGATCACAGAATTCAAAGTCATCTCTCTGACTGTCATCACATATATTTTTGTATGCAGAAGACGATACTACTTATTTTTTTTACAATATCGTTACATTGTCAACAATGTATATCATACCATGATTTTCAACGAGACGAATGTTTCTGTCATGAATTCAATTCAGAGAGAGCATCTGAGCTAATTTGAAAAACGCTTGGTCATCTCAATGAGAAGAGAGGCTCAGGTCAACCCTGATGATCTTGTTTGAGGAAGACCCTACACACCACAAAAGAATTAACCTAAAGCAGGGGTGGCCAACTTGTTAGAGAATAAGATTTTTTTAACTGTGTTTCAGTACTGCAAAGAGTCACATCATATGGGCCCAGAAAAGATCATAAGCCCGTTTTTTTCAACAATGCATATTGTGTGCACTGTCCCACACAAACAAACAGTCAGTTCACCCAAGTCCACAAACAAAAATATAAGAACGTTTTTCACTTACTGTGTGGGCCGTGCATGACACTCCTAGGCCTTCAGTAGTGCTATGTCTGAATCAATCCACTAGAGGGTGCCGTTGGCCTGGAAATAAATTGTGACATGAAGAAACTGAAGAAATACTGTCATTAAACTGTTCGAATTTTTACTATGAACGTGTTAATTAATGATATCTTCATAAAATTGCAATATTATTTGCTATTTTTGCTAGCTTCGGAGCTGTCCAACCTTTCTTAACGAAGTCCATCCATTCTTGAAAAGTCTGTCTTGAAAATGGTTTTAACAGTATATCTGCAACCAAATACATTTGTGCTCCTTCAGCCATTGCCATCCGCTATTAAATCAACACAACGATATATTTGCCTATGCAGTTCGCTACAGATACATTGTGCTAGCTCTAGCCAGTATGTTCTTATCACTAGCGGTAATGATACTAAAATTGGCTAGTGACTATCCAATCAAGTGACTAGCCAAACATAGTTTGAGAAAACTGACGTTTCCAGTACCAATTGCTAACTCAAAAAGTGATTGGTTAAAGCATGTTTCTTTTACACTTATTTTATGCTCCAGGGCCTGCAGAAACAATTGTGAGAGCGTCCAGGTAGATTTCTGACCCTGGTAACAAATGGCTGAAATGTGATTGGTTGAATGCTTAAATACGAAAAACATCTGGAAGCAGCACAACAAGGGAAAAGCAATGAAAGGCAGCTAAAGGACAATTTGGAATTATTTAATAACAATTCATGGACAAAATATAATTCACATGAGTCTGTGTTTCAGATATTTTTAGGCCAGCAGAGAAGGCCTTGCAGGCCCTGACGGCCCGCCACTGCTTTGCACCTTAGTGGGACTTGAGCATTCCCGCTCTTTTACAATTCTGGCTTGTATTGCGTTGTTGCCACTCGAAGCAATTCTTTCATGTGGGTGTCAGTCACAACAGATCAATGATTTGACATTTCAGTGGAGAAAACACAGAGGTATTTTTCAATTGGCACACTTTCCAAAACTCAATGGTCACTTTTTAGAGCAGCTATCAGTGGGTCCTCCTCACAAAGATCGATCCTTTACAACTCAGCCGGAGCCTCATCTGTGACGAGCGGGGCTTTCAAACGGTCTGTCTGTAAATGGTCGAGGCGGAATGTAATCAGTTGCCTTTTCAGTTGTAGATCACGGAAGCGTGTTAAAAAGCTTTCATGCTGTTTTTCAAGTAGTCTTTCATAACTCGCCCTTTCCTTATTCTAGGTGGCGCTGGTGACCTAATCCGGCTTTTAGCAGAGTTAAAGTTCCCTTTTGAATATGTGCCTTGAACAGCTTTAGTTTGTTGACAAATGTAAACACTTTGCACTTTCAACATTGTCACTGAGACATTTTAAAGTCCCCTTCATCGTATAACTGTTCAGCCCGTGCATTGTGGTAAGCCGGTTGATATGATGCAAGCATCACAGCATCTGAGAGCTTTGTCTTTTTTTTTGAAAATTGCACCTGCAATTCTGCCCGACTTTTCAACATGGGCAACTTGTGCTTGCAAAGTTCATTCCCTTTTGGAAGATCCTGGTTGATATTAGCATTGAGTGAGCTGAAAGGGCGCAGAAGATTTGAAGCTTTGAATTGTGCTAATTAGGACTAACATCAGGCAGAATGGCCTGCCTTTACGCTCAACAAAAATTTGAGTCTCCCACTCTGTTAAAAATGTCCAGTTTTCATCTTCATATTTTCGTTGCCCCTGCTGTTTTTAGTGTGAACATACCAAAATTGTTTACTTCTCAACGATATGTGTAACGCACATACGCTATTGACGTCAATCAAAAATGTGTGCTGAGAAGCTGCCTAAATGTAGCCTGCGAGACCACACCTATTCTTCCTCACCAGCCACCTGTGTTGCTTTGTGTAAGCGGGTTCGGTAAATGATACAACTTCTGAATAGAGTTGAGGTTCTTTGGTTGGAGGGAGAAGGCAATTGACATGTGTGCCTCTCGTAGGCTCTCATCAGACTGGCTTGCAGCAGTGCGCATGCTCCTTTGATCTAAAGCCAAACATCACTAGTAGAACATGCAAATACAATTTGCTCATACCATTACATCTCCCTTTCTTAATTGAATTCTTTACTTTTAACAAATGTAATTAATTTAATTATGTCAGTAATTAGCAAACTTAAACTTGAATAAAGTATTTCTAACTTTTGCAACAATAAATGAAACATTCACATCATTTTTTTCACCATGATCACTTAGAAAAACATGTTAAATGGTTTCAATCAGTCTCTCAGGTGGTTTCACTTTCCTTGAGGATTTTCGGATAGCATGTACTGGATTTAGAGGTGTTACACCAGTCTCTGTTACAGTCTCTGTTCGTTGACTTGCTATGGTTGGTTCTTTGAGAAGATCTCTGCGGTTTCTTCTTAAAACAGCACCTTCCTCTGTCTGAATGTTGTATGACCTTGGTTGGACCTGACGCAGAACAGTTCCTTTCTGTGACCATGTGTCTGTTTTGTCTTTGAACCGTACTAGGTCACCGGGGTGTAGTTCAGGTAGGTTCCGTGTTCCTCTGTCATGGTAGAACTTTTGTTTTTGTTTCTGTTGTTCTTTGATCTTCCTCACTTTCTCCCCTTCCTTTGTCTTTAGCAGGTTTTCCGGGATGGGTAAGTTGGAATCTCAGCACACGTCCCATGAGTAGCTGGGCCGGGGACATACCACACTCGAGCGGCGTTGTGCGATACACCAGCAAGCTCTGGTAGAAATCTGTTCCACTGTCTGTTGCCTTGTACATCAGCCTTTTCGCAGTCTTGACAGAACTTTCCACCAAGCCATTGGATTGTGGAAAATGTGGACTTGAGGTTATGTGTTTAAAGTCCCACTCCTTTGCAAATTTTCTGAACTTCTCATTGGCGAATTGTGGACCGTTATCAGAAAACACTTGGTTTGCAATCCCGTTTCTAGCAAATATGGCCTTCATGCATGTTATCACTGCTTCTGCTGTTGTAGCTTGCAGTCTGCAAACCTCTGGATACAAGGAGTAGTAGTCTGTGACCAAAAGATAATCTTTACCTTGACACGAAAACAGGTCAGCACCCACCTTCTGGTATGGTCTTTCTGGTGCTTGGTGTGGGTGTAGTGGTTCTGCCGGTTGATTTGCTTGATATTTTAGGCAAATTGTACATCTCGACACTTGATCTGTGATGGCTTGATTCATTCTAGGCCAGAACATCAGTTGTCGTGCTCTTTTCTTGCACTTTTCAATTCCAAGATGTCCTTCATGGATCTTTTTGAGCATTTCACTTCTCAAAGTCTTTGGAATGACAATCTTACTGCCTTTGTATATGATGTCATCCACTACAGATAACTCCATCCTGTAGTTCCAATATTCTGCTGCGTCTGGTGAACAATTTTGTTTCACTTCGGGCCATCCATTTTTGATGATTTGTTTCAATTGTTTCAGTGTCTCATCCTTGTTTGTCTCCATCCGTATAGTCTCCATCTTTGCATCTGCAACTGGCAATGCACTTGTGATCATGTGTACGTAAGCGTCGACTTCTTCATCCAGTTTAGCCTCCGAGTGCTCTTTTGGGTCAACAGCTCTGGATAGCGTGTCAGCTGTATACATCAGTTTTCCATGGGTGTATGCAACCTTCAGTGAGTAACGTTGCAGCCTGATCATCATTCGCTGTATACGGAGTGGACGGTCATTTAGTGGCTTTTGAAACAATGCTATTAAGGGCTTGTGATCAGTCTCCACGCTGATTTCTTGTCCTGACACAAATTGATGAAATCTCTCACAGGCATACGTAATGCTGAGCAGTTCTTTTTCAATCTGTGCATAACGTGTTTCCGGATCCGTCATCGAACGTGATGCATATGCTACAGGTTGCCAGCCTTCATGTTTTTGTAGAAGTACTGCACAAAGCCCACTCTGTGATGCATCTGATGATATTTTAATTGGTTTTTCTGGATCATAGAATTTCAGTACTGGTTCCTCTGTGAGCAGCTTCCTCAGTTCATTCCATGCCTTTTCATGCTCATGATTCCATTGCCATTCTATCTTCTTCTCAGTTAGTTGTCTCAGTGGGGCCATCTTTTCTGACAGGTTGGGTATGAATTTTCCCATGAAAGTGATCATCCCATTAAACCGTTGCACATCTTTTTTGCATTTTGGCCTTGGCATGTTTTCTATAGCAGACACTTTTCGTGGGTCTGGTCTGATACCTTCACTGCTTAAGATATCTCCCACAAATGTCAATTCTGTTGCACCTAGCTGACATTTCTCTTTATTCAGCTTCAGGTTTGCTTTTCTTGTTGCTTCTAGCACAGCTTTCAGTCTCTCGTCATGTTGAGCTCTGGTGGCACCCCAAATGATGATGTCATCCATCGAGGTATCAACTCCTTCCACGTGCTCATATATCGTGTTGATTGTTTTGTGATAAACTTCAGGAGCTGAAGCAATTCCAAACGGTAGTCTTAGGAATCTGTATCTTCCAAACGGAGTGTTGAAAGTACATCGTTTGGAACTTGGCTCATCCAGCTTCATTTGCCAAAATCCTGAAGAAGCTTGCTGAAATACTTTGCCTTTGAAAACTGTGCCATAATCTCTTCACGAGTAGGTAGCTTGAAGTGTTCTCTTTGATGGCTCTGTTTAGATCTCTGGGATCCAGGCATATTCTGAGTTTTCCGTTCTTTTTTTCCACGACAACGAGGGAACTCACCCAGTCAGTCGGCTCATCTATTTTCTTTATCACATGCATGCTCTCCATGTTGTCCAATTCTGATTTTAGCTGCTTTTGAAGAGCAAATGGAACTTTCCTGCATGGATGTATCACTGGTGGCACACTCTTGTCCACTCTGATTGTGTGTTCTCCTGGTAGGCAGCCTAACCCTTGAAACAAGTCTTTGTACTGCTCCATCAGTTGCTCATATACTGTCTTTTTTTGTCCACGACAAAAACTCTCTTCACTAGGTGTAGTCTCTCACATGCCGACAATCCTAGTACACCCTGCACATCCCTTGGAACTATGATGAAAGATGGCTTATGTAATAGGCCTTTATGTGTCACATTCACAATGCATTTTCCTTTCATTGGTATGACTGCACCCGCATAAGCTGTTACTTTCATGTTTGCTTTATGTATTTTTGGTCTTGGTCTGATCATCATGAAATCAGTCTCTGAAATGACATTCACATTGGCTCCAGTATCCAATTTGAATTTTAGATGAATGTTGTTCACTTTCAGCGTAGTGATCCAATCTCTTTCTTCTCTTTCATCTTTCACAGCATTCACATAAAGTTCCTCCACATCATAATGATCATCTACTGCATCTAACTTGCCTTTGATTTCTTGGTTCCTGCAGCAACGAGCTTAGTGATTTGCTTTGTCGCAGTTTTTACATATTTTCCCATATGCTGGACATTGCTTTGGGGGATGTTGCGTACCACAACGAGTACAACACTTTTGTTTGAATATCCTATTTTTGTTGGGTTGTCTCACTCTTGCTTTCATCTCAGCAGTGTTGTTTTTGTTGAATCTGTGTGCATTTCTTTACACTGCATCCACGTTGCAGCTAGCATCATTTAGCAACTCTTTAGCCTTTCTCTCAGTTTATTGTCTGTAATGCCACACACTATTCTGTCTTTGGTCAGTGATTCTGTTAATCCACCGAACTCACATGTCTTTGATCTGTTTCTCAGCTCATTTGCATATTGGTCAATAGTTTCTCCAGCTGTCTGTCCACATGTGAAGAATATGTGCCTTTCAAACGTCACATTGCGTTTCGGAATGCAGTAAGCTTCAAACTTTTCCATTATTTTTGAAAGCTTCATCTTGTCATCCTCAGCATCAAATGTGAAGTTATTGCAGACCTCTAGAGCTTCCTCTCCCACAACGTGCAAAAACATGGATGCTTTCATCTTTGAATGGCTTTCATCAGCTCCAATTGCAGACAAATACAGTTCAAAACGTTGCTTAAATCTCTTCCAATTTTCAGCCACATTACCTGTTAGCTGCAGAGCTGTGAGTGGATGTAAAGCTTTCATTCTGCCGTTTCCTGCCGTGGGTTGTGCTCAATGTCTTTCCTCCGTGGAATCTTCCGTTCCAAGTCCTTTTATCGTCCTCTTGTCTTCCAGACCAATTCTGACACCATGTGTTGCTTTGTGTAAGCGGGTTCGGTAAATGATACAACTTCTGGATAGAGTTGAGGTTCTTTATTAGAACGGCTGTGTTGATTGGAGGGAGAAGGCAATTGACATGTGTGGCTCTCGTAGGCTCTCATCAGACTGACTTGCAGCAGCGCGCATGCTCCTTTGATCTGAAGCCAGGCATCACTAGTAGAACATGCAAATACAATGTGCTCATATCATTACACCACCCTGCTGAGAAATGCCTGCAGTCGCTAGCCTTTTTTTTTTTCTTGACCAGAGATGAACTTTTGATGCGATTCGGTCACACACATGAAAGCACATACACACACACATACACGCGGTGGCTCAACCATGCACACGCGCGCATATGTATGCACGCCATGATGAACAACAGCCGGAGAAAAACCGAGACACACAAACACATATACCTCCAAACTCATTTCCTCCTCATACCCGCCCACACCCCCTCATGGTGGATTTGGGACCAGTCCCCTGTTTTTGGATTGGATTGGATTTGCCTTTATTAGTCTCGCAGTGGAGACATTTACATTTCACAGCAGCAAAGTGATCCAGATAGCTACAATGGGACCCATGTATTAAAATCAGAGGTAATTCACTGACTAGCATAGTTCAAAGGTCATCTGATTGGTTCCCTTGTCTGTCAATCAAGGAAGGTGATATAGGCCGTTTGAATGCAGAGCCCCCATCGAAGCGTTTTCAATTTATCATGTGAATGCCCGGGAGCCGCATGGAACCGGCCAAAAGCGGCATGCGGCTCGCTGACCAAAAGCCATCATCACAAATGTGCAACCCCACCCAGCCTCATTCCACAAGAACCCACATTGCAACTGTAAATACATATATTTACAGACGCATCGCATTGCAATTCCGAAAAACTGTGAATTGGTTACTAAATTACAATAATCAACTACATGTATTTAATAATTCAATGGTAGAATACAGAAAAAGTAAAAAGCAGAAGTACAACTCCCCCTGGACGTGTATTTTGTGCAAATTAACGAGGGATTTGTACTTTGTGTGTATTTTGCTTTACATGACACCTCATAGGCCATCTGAGTGAATCATTTTGGCTGGCCAGAAACTGATGTAATCAATATTCAAAATTCCAAGCTGAATAACAAACACTGTTATAATAATCACTTCCAATGTGTTTGAAAGTATAAAAGTATAACTACAGTAAAGTCTCGTTATATCGATATTCAAGGGAGTCCGAAAAAATATCGATATACCGGGACTATCGATATATCCGACCCTGTTTGCATGTAATTTTCTCCGTGCGTGCATAGAAATAGTATCGATATAACCGGGACTATCGATATATCCGATATCGATATAACGAGACTTTACTGTATATCTAAAATTATTTGTTGTCATGGGAAAGTTGGGCCATTACAAATACAGTACTGTTTTAAAAAGTAATACTTTAAGTCGTGGGGAAACAAAAAAAGAAACAAATAAAAAAATGCAAAGAGATGCAGTCAAAGCAAGATGAGTAACCTATGATTAACACTATCAACTTATTTTCTGTCTTACAGATGCATTGTAAGCCTCGTAAGCTTTCATATCTCCACAACATCCTAAATATTCACACCGGCAATGGGAACAGCATATTTTCATGCAGCTGCAGTGCTAATTCACTTCTTTAATGACCGGCTGGAAAACATTATATGGTTTGAATTAGGCTTATCAGTAGCGCCACGACTAATGACACATGGGCAGCAAGTACGTCATAGTCTCAGGCACTACAAGCGAATGGACGAGCATATAGAGCAGCCCAACAAACTTGCATTGAGCCTGTCTTCTTCTTTTCCTTTCGGCTTTTCCCTTCAGGGGTCGCCACAGCGAATCATTGTCCTCCATCTTTCCCAGTTTTGTGCATCCTCTTCTCTCACACCAGCTACCTTCATGTCCTCTTTGACCACATCCATAAACCTCCTCTTCGGTCTTCCTCTTGGTCTCCTGCCTGGCAGTTCAAGGCTCAGCATCCTTCTTCCGATATAGTCGGTCTCTGGACATGTCCAAACCATCTCAGTCTGGCTTCTCTGACTTTCTCTCCAAAGCCTCTAACATGAGTTGTCCCTCTAATGTACTCATTCCTGATCCTATCCAACTCGGTCACTCCCAAAGAAAACCTCTTCAGCTCTGCTACCTCCAGCTCTGCTTCCTGTCTTTTCTTCAGTGGCACTGTCTCCAGTCCAAACATCATGGCTGGTCTCACCACTGTTTTATACACATTTCCTTTCATCCTAGCTGAAACCCTCCTATCACACATCACACCTGACATTTTTCTCCAGCCGCTCCAGCCTGCCTGGACACACTGCTTCACCTATTTTCCACACTCTCAATTGCTCTGGACAGTTGACCCCAAGTACTTAAAATCATCCACCTTCTTTATCTCTTCTCTCTGTAGCATCACTTTTGCACTGGGATCCCTCTCATTCACACACATATATTCTGTCTTGCTGCGACTGATCTTCATTCCTCTCCTTTCCAGGGCATATCTCCACATCTCTGGTTTCTCCGCCACTTGTTCCCCGTTCTCGCTACAGATCACAATGTCATCTGCAAACATCATGGTCCAAGGAGATTCTTGTCTAACATCGTCTGTCAGCCTGTCCATCACCATAGCAAACAAGAAGGGGCTCAGAGCTGACCCCATCACACCTTCAATTTCTAGCTTCAGACTCATCATTCTATCTGATACTCTTTTTACTTCTAAGACATTCCTAACAAACTCCTCTTTTAAGTAAACCCCAACTCCATTTCTGTTTCTGTCTTCACCATGATAGAACAACTTGACCCTAAGCTTGTAGCCTTGTTCCCTTTCCACCTGGTCTCCTGGACACACAGTATGTCTACCTTCCTTCTCTGCATCATGTCAACCAGCTCTCTACCTTTATCTGTCATTGTTCCTACATTCAAAGTTCCTACTCTTAGTTCTATACTCTTAGCGTTCCATTTCTCTCTTTTCCTCCGGGCACACATCCCTCCTCTCCTTCCTCGACCAACAGTAGTCCATTTTCCACTGGCACCCTGAAGGTCAACAGTATCAATGGCGGCCATTGTTAGCCCGGGCCTCAACCGATCCGGTATGGGATTCAGAGGTTTGATTCGCATATTTGTTTTGGAATTTTTTTTTACGTCGGATGCCCTTCCTGACACAACCCTCTGTATTTATCCGGGCCTATAAATGGAAAAAGTGTATAGCTGGAATGGTAAATACAACTTAGTATAATGCTGGAAGCTATTTCGGTGATCATTGAGCAGGACTCACAATTTCTTTTTGTGACTTGTTTTTTATTTGGAATTTGTGTTGAGTACTTTATATTATGTCGTTTTTATATGTAAATGTTCATGACACTTTTATTGAACTGAGTAGCAGGATCTTGGCTTTAAAAAGGTTGCTCCAATACGACAGTGTTTAACTTTGGATTGGATTGGATTTGCCTTTATTAGTCTCGCAGTGGAGACATTTACATTTCACAGCAGCAAAGTGATCCAGATAGCTACAATGGGACCCATGTATTAAAATCAGAGGTAATTCACTGACTAGCATAGTTCAAAGGTCATCTGATTGGTTCCCTTGTCTGTCAATCAAGGAAGGTGATATAGGCCGTTTGAATGCAGAGCCCCCATCGAAGCGTTTTCAATTTATCATGTGAATGCCCGGGAGCCGCATGGAACCGGCCAAAAGCGGCATGCGGCTCGCTGACCAAAAGCCATCATCACAAATGTGCAACCCCACCCAGCCTCATTCCACAAGAACCCACATTGCAACTGTAAATACATATATTTACAGACGCATCGCATTGCAATTCCGAAAAACTGTGAATTGGTTACTAAATTACAATAATCAACTACATGTTGATTATTCAATGGTAGAATACAGAAAAAGTAAAAAGCAGAAGTACAACTCCCCCTGGACGTGTATTTTGTGCAAATTAACGAGGGATTTGTACTTTGTGTGTATTTTGCTTTACATGACACCTCATAGGCCATCTGAGTGAATCATTTTGGCTGGCCAGAAACTGATGTAATCAATATTCAAAATTCCAAGCTGAATAACAAACACTGTTATAATAATCACTTCCAATGTGTTTGAAAGTATAAAAGTATAACTACAGTAAAGTCTCGTTATATCGATATTCAAGGGAGTCCGAAAAAATATCGATATAACCGGGACTATCGATATATCCGACCCTGTTTGCATGTAATTTTCTCCGTGCGTGCATAGAAATAGTATCGATATAACCGGGACTATCGATATATCCGATATCGATATAACGAGACTTTACTGTATATCTAAAATTATTTGTTGTCATGGGAAAGTTGGGCCATTACAAATACAGTACTGTTTTAAAAAGTAATACTTTAAGTCGTGGGGAAACAAAAAAAGAAACAAATAAAAAAATGCAAAGAGATGCAGTCAAAGCAAGATGAGTAACCTATGATTAACACTATCAACTTATTTTCTGTCTTACAGATGCATTGTAAGCCTCGTAAGCTTTCATATCTCCACAACATCCTAAATATTCACACCGGCAATGGGAACAGCATATTTTCATGCAGCTGCAGTGCTAATTCACTTCTTTAATGACCGGCTGGAAAACATTATATGGTTTGAATTAGGCTTATCAGTAGCGCCACGACTAATGACACATGGGCAGCAAGTACGTCATAGTCTCAGGCACTACAAGCGAATGGACGAGCATATAGAGCAGCCCAACAAACTTGCATTGAGCCTGTCTTCTTCTTTTCCTTTCGGCTTTTCCCTTCAGGGGTCGCCACAGCGAATCATTGTCCTCCATCTTTCCCAGTTTTGTGAATCCTCTTCTCTCACACCAGCTACCTTCATGTCCTCTTTGACCACATCCATAAACCTCCTCTTCGGTCTTCCTCTTGGTCTCCTGCCTGGCAGTTCAAGGCTCAGCATCCTTCTTCCGATATAGTCGGTCTCTGGACATGTCCAAACCATCTCAGTCTGGCTTCTCTGACTTTCTCTCCAAAGCCTCTAACATGAGTTGTCCCTCTAATGTACTCATTCCTGATCCTATCCAACTCGGTCACTCCCAAAGAAAACCTCTTCAGCTCTGCTACCTCCAGCTCTGCTTCCTGTCTTTTCTTCAGTGGCACTGTCTCCAGTCCAAACATCATGGCTGGTCTCACCACTGTTTTATACACATTTCCTTTCATCCTAGCTGAAACCCTCCTATCACACATCACACCTGACATTTTTCTCCAGCCGCTCCAGCCTGCCTGGACACACTGCTTCACCTCTTTTCCACACTCTCAATTGCTCTGGACAGTTGACCCCAAGTACTTAAAATCATCCACCTTCTTTATCTCTTCTCTCTGTAGCATCACTTTTGCACTGGGATCCCTCTCATTCACACACATATATTCTGTCTTGCTGCGACTGATCTTCATTACTCTCCTTTCCAGGGCATATCTCCACATCTCTGGTTTCTCCGCCACTTGTTCCCCGTTCTCGCTACAGATCACAATGTCATCTGCAAACATCATGGTCCAAGGAGATTCTTGTCTAACATCGTCTGTCAGCCTGTCCATCACCATAGCAAACAAGAAGGGGCTCAGAGCTGACCCCATCACACCTTCAATTTCTAGCTTCAGACTCATCATTCTATCTGATACTCTTTTTACTTCTAAGACATTCCTAACAAACTCCTCTTTTAAGTAAACCCCAACTCCATTTCTGTTTCTGTCTTCAGCATGATAGAACAACTTGACCCTAAGCTTGTAGCCTTGTTCCCTTTCCACCTGGTCTCCTGGACACACAGTATGTCTACCTTCCTTCTCTGCATCATGTCAACCAGCTCTCTACCTTTATCTGTCATTGTTCCTACATTCAAAGTTCCTACTCTTAGTTCTATACTCTTAGCGTTCCATTTCTCTCTTTTCCTCCGGGCACACATCCCTCCTCTCCTTCTTCGACCAACAGTAGTCCATTTTCCACTGGCACCCTGAAGGTCAACAGTATCAATGGCGGCCGTTGTTAACCCGGGCCTCAACCGATCCGGTATGGGATTCAGAGGTTTGATTCGTATATTTGTTTTGGAAATTTTTTTTACATTGGATGCCCTTCCTGACACAACCCTCTGTATTTATCCGGGCCTATAAATGGAAAAAGTGTATAGCTGGAATGGTAAATACAACTTAGTATAATGCTGGAAGCTATTTCGGTGATCATTGAGCAGGACTCACAATTTCTTTTTGTGACTTGTTTTTTATTTGGAATTTGTGTTGAGTACTTTATATTATGTCGTTTTTATATGTAAATGTTCATGACACTTTTATTGAACTGAGTAGCAGGATCTTGGCTTTAAAAAGGTTGCTCCAATACGACAGTGTTTAACTGGCTCCCGGAAAACAAGCTGTATATGATCAGCTCCTATACACGTACTTTTTTATCTGAGGAGTACAGGACACATATAGCCACTAAATCAATTAAAATCCCATTCAAGTCTGCACCATTATTGAGGTCATTACCAATAGTGAGATGCCGACTGATGGCGGTGGATCAAACCAGCTGAAATTCATTCATTTATTCATTAACATGCAGCTGTCGTGCCTGGGTGGTCAGTGCGGCATAATCAAAATAGAAAGTACATTAGCAGTGACTTGCCTCAATATCCGCAAATGTGTGTGTGGAACGTGAGATGTGTAAAAACAAAAATATCACATATTAAGGCATCATTTGCGGCTTTCCAGTATATGGGCCACTAATACACGCTTAGTGTCAACGAAGAACTACTTTATAGTGTACATGTCTGTCCCCCTGCCACCCTTCCGACGTCTCCCATTTCACTCTTCTTTACAACTCTTAGCAGCAATTGTACTGCTTTCAATGACAGCTGATTTGGTACAATAATGTATTTTGTTGTCCAATGATCCCCCTCCTCTGCATGACTCTTATTGCCGCGTTCTGACTGAAGTCGTCTCCACCCTTTATTTCTAGAGGGATGAGACACGGTGTAAGGCAACTCAAGCATGACTGGAGGTCATCCAGGTTTGAGGCCACGCAGACTAAAGTGAAGGAAGGATGAAGATGAGAAGGCGAGTGGATGGTATGTGACAAGAGTAGTCATGTCTGAGATTCCCAAATGAAAACACATACGTGATACACTGCCAGCTGTGTGTGGTAAAAAGAGACCACCGGCCAATCTGCCCCTTAACAAAGCGATTGTATTTTTATTACAGTATTTTACTTCTTCCTAACCAATTTTAAGTCAATGTTGACTTCTTGAATTCAGTCAATGTGACTGTCGGCTGTGTTGTATCTATGCCACATGTACAGTATGTCATGTTAGCTTGAGGGTAAACCACTATCATCCACAATTTGACAATGAAAATCAGCTACTTTAAACTAAACTATAGTTTGCAAGATCTCCACAGTGATTCAGATTCATTTGCTAGCATACTTTTGCCAGAGCCTGATCCCTGTGATGGACATTTTTATGTCTGTTTCAAAATCTTAACTGGAAAGGGGCATCATACTTTACCCACTGCTGTAGATCTCAGAAAATCTGTATAATGTGTGGATTTGAGCGGAGACAGACCCAGCAGGAAATACAGCAGTAAACATAAACACCTTTCAGGAGAAGGGTAGAACTCAAAACCTGCGTGATTTGGCAAATGTGGTATCGTCTATCTATCAAGCATCGGACAACCTCTGCTGAAGCCTGATGTTAAAAAAAACAGACATTTATTTCGTTGGATGCCATCGAGAACCGGTGGCCATACTGATATTAGAGAGATAACAACATTCGTTTTGAGTGTGGAGTCAACAAAGACAATACCATCTTGTTTTCATAAAAAACATGCCACGATTACATAAAGTGCAAAGTAAAACATTCATTTTCCGAACAGTTTTTGTGTAAAACATTCCCAGACTGAAGGAAGAGTCATCCATATTTCTCCACTGTGAGACTAATAAAGCTAATAATAAGACTAAAAAAAAATAAAAGCTTAAACGTTTGTTCTGACACATGGAAGACTGAAACACACATTCATGCCCCATACACTGCATGGAAAAAATGGAAGGGCTGGCAGTTGATATGCCATAAAATCAAGAAAATAAACGCACGCACGCACACACACACACACACACACACACACACACACACACACACACACACACACACACACACACACACACACACACACACACACACACACACACACACACACACACACACACACACACACACACGCACGCACGCGCACACGCACACACACAGCAGTTTGTGAGCCTCTTGCATGTGCAAATTAACGAGGGATTTGTACTTTGTGTGTATTTTCTTTACATGATACCTCATAGGCATCTGAAAATTAAAAGCAGAAGTACAACTCCCCCTGGACGTGTATTTTGTGCAAATTAACGAGGGATTTGTACTTTGTGTGTATTTTGCTTTACATGACACCTCATAGGCCATCTGAGTGAATCATTTTGGCTGGCCAGAAACTGATGTAATCAATATTCAAAATTCCAAGCTGAATAACAAACACTGTTATAATAATCACTTCCAATGTGTTTGAAAGTATAAAAGTATAACTATATCTAAAATTATTTGTTGTCATGGGAAAGTTGGGCCATTACAAATACAGTACTGTTTTAAAAAGTAATACTTTAAGTCGTGGGGAAACAAAAAAAGAAACACATAAAAAAATGCAAAGAGATGCAGTCAAAGCAAGATGAGTAACCTATGATTAACACTATCAACTTATTTTCTGTCTTACAGATGCATTGTAAGCCTCGTAAGCTTTCATATCTCCACAACATCCTAAATATTCACACCGGCAATGGGAACAGCATATTTTCATGCAGCTGCAGTGCTAATTCACTTCTTTAATGACCGGCTGGAAAACATTATATGGTTTGAATTAGGCTTATCAGTAGCGCCACGACTAATGACACATGGGCAGCAAGTACGTCATAGTCTCAGGCACTACAAGCGAATGGACGAGCATATAGAGCAGCCCAACAAACTTGCATTGAGCCTGTCTTCTTCTTTTCCTTTCGGCTTTTCCCTTCAGGGGTCGCCACAGCGAATCATTGTCCTCCATCTTTCCCAGTTTTGTGCATCCTCTTCTCTCACACCAGCTACCTTCATGTCCTCTTTGACCACATCCATAAACCTCCTCTTCGGTCTTCCTCTCGGTCTCCTGCCTGGCAGTTCAAGGCTCAGCATCCTTCTCCCGATATAGTCGGTCTCTGGACATGTCCAAACCATCTCAGTCTGGCTTCTCTGACTTTCTCTCCAAAGCCTCTAACATGAGTTGTCCCTCTAATGTACTCATTCCTGATCCTATCCAACTCGGTCACTCCCAAAGAAAACCTCTTCAGCTCTGCTACCTCCAGCTCTGCTTCCTGTCTTTTCTTCAGTGGCACTGTCTCCAGTCCAAACATCATGGCTGGTCTCACCACTGTTTTATACACATTTCCTTTCATCCTAGCTGAAACCCTCCTATCACACATCACACCTGACATTTTTCTCCAGCCGCTCCAGCCTGCCTGGACACACTGCTTCACCTATTTTCCACACTCTCAATTGCTCTGGACAGTTGACCCCAAGTACTTAAAATCATCCACCTTCTTTATCTCTTCTCTCTGTAGCATCACTTTTGCACTGGGATCCCTCTCATTCACACACATATATTCTGTCTTGCTGCGACTGATCTTCATTCCTCTCCTTTCCAGGGCATATCTCCACATCTCTAGTTTCTCCGCCACTTGTTCCCCGTTCTCGCTACAGATCACAATGTCATCTGCAAACATCATGGTCCAAGGAGATTCTTGTCTAACATCGTCTGTCAGCCTGTCCATCACCATAGCAAACAAGAAGGGGCTCAGAGCTGACCCCATCACACCTTCAATTTCTAGCTTCAGACTCATCATTCTATCTGATACTCTTTTTACTTCTAAGACATTCCTAACAAACTCCTCTTTTAAGTAAACCCCAACTCCATTTCTGTTTCTGTCTTCACCATGATAGAACAACTTGACCCTAAGCTTGTAGCCTTGTTCCCTTTCCACCTGGTCTCCTGGACACACAGTATGTCTACCTTCCTTCTCTGCATCATGTCAACCAGCTCTCTACCTTTATCTGTCATTGTTCCTACATTCAAAGTTCCTACTCTTAGTTCTATACTCTTAGCGTTCCATTTCTCTCTTTTCCTCCGGGCACACATCCCTCCTCTCCTTCCTCGACCAACAGTAGTCCATTTTCCACTGGCACCCTGAAGGTCAACAGTATCAATGGCGGCCATTGTTAGCCCGGGCCTCAACCGATCCGGTATGGGATTCAGAGGTTTGATTCGCATATTTGTTTTGGAATTTTTTTTTACGTCGGATGCCCTTCCTGACACAACCCTCTGTATTTATCCGGGCCTATAAATGGAAAAAGTGTATAGCTGGAATGGTAAATACAACTTAGTATAATGCTGGAAGCTATTTCGGTGATCATTGAGCAGGACTCACAATTTCTTTTTGTGACTTGTTTTTTATTTGGAATTTGTGTTGAGTACTTTATATTATGTCGTTTTTATATGTAAATGTTCATGACACTTTTATTGAACTGAGTAGCAGGATCTTGGCTTTAAAAAGGTTGCTCCAATACGACAGTGTTTAACTGGCTCCCGGAAAACAAGCTGTATATGATCAGCTCCTATACACGTACTTTTTTATCTGAGGAGTACAGGACACATATAGCCACTAAATCAATTAAAATCCCATTAAAGTCTGCACCATTATTGAGGTCATTACCAATAGTGAGATGCCGACTGATGGCGGTGGATCAAACCAGCTGAAATTCATTCATTTATTCATTAACATGCAGCTGTCGTGCCTGGGTGGTCAGTGCGGCATAATCAAAATAGAAAGTACATTAGCAGTGACTTGCCTCAATATCCGCAAATGTGTGTGTGGAACGTGAGATGTGTAAAAACAAAAATATCACATATTAAGGCATCATTTGCGGCTTTCCAGTATATGGGCCACTAATACACGCTTAGTGTCAACGAAGAACTACTTTACAGTGTACATGTCTGTCCCCCTGCCACCCTTCCGACGTCTCCCATTTCACTCTTCTTTACAACTCTTAGCAGCAATTGTACTGCTTTCAATGACAGCTGATTTGGTACAATAATGTATTTTGTTGTTCAATGATCCCCCTCCTCTGCATGACTCTTATTGCCGCGTTCTGACTGAAGTCGTCTCCACCCTTTATTTCTAGAGGGATGAGACACGGTGTAAGGCAACTCAAGCATGACTGGAGGTCATCCAGGTTTGAGGCCACGCAGACTAAAGTGAAGGAAGGATGAAGATGAGAAGGCGAGTGGATGGTATGTGACAAGAGTAGTCATGTCTGAGATTCCCAAATGAAAACACATACGTGATACACTGCCAGCTGTGTGTGGTAAAAAGAGACCACCGGCCAATCTGCCCCTTAACAAAGCGATTGTATTTTTATTACAGTATTTTACTTCTTCCTAACCAATTTTAAGTCAATGTTGACTTCTTGAATTCAGTCAATGTGACTGTCGGCTGTGTTGTATCTATGCCACATGTACAGTATGTCATGTTAGCTTGAGGGTAAACCACTATCATCCACAATTTGACAATGAAAATCAGCTACTTTAAACTAAACTATAGTTTGCAAGATCTCCACAGTGATTCAGATTCATTTGCCAGCATACTTTTGCCAGAGCCTGATCCCTGTGATGGACATTTTTATGTCTGTTTCAAAATCTTAACTGGAAAGGGGCATCATACTTTACCCACTGCTGTAGATCTCAGAAAATCTGTATAATGTGTGGATTTGAGCGGAGACAGACCCAGCAGGAAATACAGCAGTAAACATAAACACCTTTCAGGAGAAGGAGTAGAACTCAAAACCTGCGTGATTTGGCAAATGTGGTATCGTCTATCTATCAAGCATCGGACAACCTCTGCTGAAGCCTGATGTTAAATCGATGCAGACATTTATTTCGTCGGATGCCATCGAGAACCGGTGGCCATACTGATATTAGAGAGATAACAACATTCGTTTTGAGTGTGGAGTCAACAAAGACAATACCATCTTGTTTTCATAAAAAAACATGCCACGATTACATAAAGTGCGAAGTAAAACATTCATTTTCCGAACAGTTTTCGTGTAAAACATTCCCAGACTGAAGGAAGAGTCATCCATATTTCTCCACTGTGAGACTAATAAAGGCATATCCAATCCAATCCAATCCAATCCATATAATCTCATCATAGCTCATCAAAGCACAGCTTTCTTCGTCACGTTTTTTTGCCTCCTGACGAATGAATGATCCCATTGTATGTATATGTTTTGAGGATTTATTGCCATATTTTGTTTATATTGTATCTGTAATCAAAATGGGCCATCAAGCCGCCAAGGGACTATAGAAAAATGAAAATTAGCTGTCAGTGATATTTGCAATACATGGGAATATAATACTTATTCACTGTTCCCGTTTAAATCAATAATAAGAATAAAAAAAAATAAAAGCTTAAACGTTTGTTCTGACACATGGAAGACTGAAACACACATTCATGCCCCATACACTGCATGGAAAAAATGGAAGTGCTGGCAGTTGATATGCCATAAAATCAAGAAAATAAACGCACGCACGCACACACACACACACACACACACACACACACACACACACACACACACACACACACACACACACACACACACACACACACACACACACACACACACACACACACGCGCGCACACGCACAGCAGTTTGTGAGCCTCTTGCATGTGATTAGTTGGATACATGAAAGGAGGAAGCATCCAGGCAGAAACGAAAACATTGGGTCAGTGTGGATGACGGCCCAACAGCAGGAGAAACAAACGTGTGGCGTGTGAGCAAGGGGGGGCTCTTTAGGGATAAACATGAAAGCGTAAGAGAATGGGAAAAGATGGAGCAAAGGAGTTGGCTGGAAAGCGGAAAAGTGGAAGTGGAGAAATATGGGAGGGCTTTCCTTTCGGTCATTATTCAAAGTAGGTGGAATTATACATACTAGTGACTATAAGTCTCCTTTTTGTCCCTTGCACTAGAGCAGGGGTCGGGAACCTTTTTGACTAAGAGAGCCATAAAAGAAATGTTTTTCAGCGAGAGCCACACGCACGCGCGCGCGCACACGCGCGCACGCGCGGCCACTTTTCAACAAAATATCAGAATGTATTATTTAAAATAACTTTGTGATAGTGCTCACCGTTAACATGGATGGTTTTGCGTTCCTCGTGTTTGGTAAAAATCCAGGAAAACGATCGGAATGAAATTCAATTTGCCGGTCCAGAGGCGAAGTTACTGCGAGCTAGCCTGCACACGGCTCATAGGCTTCCACACTTGCTATCTGCAATCCACTTCTCGCAGAAGTATGTCGATGCTAACGTTAACATGGGGCTTGTTAAAATGTCACTAACGTTCGACTGTTTCATCGATGGTATTGTTTCATTGCAAATTAGAATCAGAACATTTTCTCTCCTCTAATACTCCGGTGCATTCACGCTGAAGTGCACAAGTTGAGCTCATTTAAAGGGGCGTTTACCTATTTCAACATGACGGCCACTATCATCCAATCAACATGGCGCTTTCGGCCATTCTAGGTCAGTGTCATCCAATCAAAATTGCGCTTTCCGCCAACTGCAGCCCCAACGGGAAATGAACGACGAAAAAAACGACAATATGTATTATAATATGTAATATTTATCGGCGAGCCATATGCAATCATCAAAAGAGCCATATATGGCTCGCGAGCCATAGGTTCCCGACCCCTGCACTAGAGTATCCTTCACTGCCTCCATCAGGGGTTAAGGTTGCTATGACGATATCCCCCCAGAACGTTAATTACAATTAACATCCCATTTAAATGACCATTTCTTTCCACCCCCTGGCCTCCAGTGTCTCTTGGGTAATTAGACCCTGCTGCACAGCTAAGCCAAATACCTAATGTTAAGCAGATTCCTTACTTACAGACAGTGTATTGTAGGTGTTCAAATACCTGACATGTTTCGGGGACTACTTCCGCCTTCGTCAGAGTGTCACGGATGTTGCTGTGACGCGCCATTTTCAGCTGGTGTTGCTATGAGGGCGTGACCTACCTGTCAGAACTGACAGGCAAGCCACGCCCCCCGCTGTCCGCTCGTCCCTCCAGGATGCTGCTCCAGGTAGTAGAGAGCATGTAAGCTCCCTCATCCCTGTTGATGGTCCTTGGTCCTCGCTTTCGGATTTCAATGGCCTCCCTGATCCAGCGCTGATGTTTGTTGTCTTCGGTGCGGATGACTCTGGCCTTCTCCCAGTCCATGATGTGGTTCTCTCTTTTGCAGTGGTCCGTGATGGCTGATTTATGGTGCTCTTGTTGTGCTTGTTCTTTTATTGCTCTTGTTTGGATTGTTGCCGTCTCCTTCTCGCACTCGCTTCTTGTGCTCTTTTTTTCTTGTATTGAAACTCCTTCCTGTCTCCCCGATGTATGATTTATTGCATGACTTGCATGGGATTTCATATATTGAGTTACATTTGTTTTCCGGGAGTATTTTGTCCTTTGGGTGGACCAAGATTTGACGGATAGTTGTGTGTGGTTTGACCGGTGTGTTTATGTTGTGTTTCCTCAGTGCCCTTTGTATATGTTCTGTGATTCCTCTTATGTATGGTAGTGTTACCATTGCTCTGTGTTCTTGTTTGTTTGTTTGCTTTTTCTTTCTTCCCTGTCTTGTGTTGTTTTTGTTTTTGACCTGCTCTGCCCCTTTAGTTATTGCCCACTGGGGATATTGGCATTTTTTCAGTGCGTGTTGTATATGTTTTTCCTCCTGTGTTTTGTCTTCCGGGTCCGTGATTATTGTGGTGCGTTCATGTAATGTTCTGACGACTGACAACTTATGAATAGTGGAGTGTTCAGATGTCCAAAGGAGATATTGGTCAGTATGTGTAGGTTTCCTGTGTACTTTTATTTTGATGTCCCCGTTGTCCGTGTGGTGTATGTTCAAGTCCAAGAAGGCGATGGAGTGGTTTGTTTCTTCTTCATGGGTGAACTTGATACTGCCTGTGGTGTCTATGGAGTTGAGGTGTTCAGTAAGTCTGTAAGTAAGGAATCTGCTTAACATTAGTTATCAAGTAGACAGGATGAATTTAGTACAACGAAGCCAAATACCTTGCACTATTATTTTTACAACTAATGATCCTGTCGGGAAACAACAGCGGCATCAAAATCTCCACAGCCAACATTCTTGACATCACTGAAAATCTAAATGCAACAATTTCTTCAAAAAGGACAGATGTCGAGACCCTCCTATAGTGGCACGTTGGCGAGTGCAGCCAACATATCAGCTGTACGTTCATTTTGTGTGTGTGTGTGTGTGTGTGTGCGTGTGTGTGTTTTGACATATCTTTAATCAATCCATCCATCCATCCATCCATCTTCTGCCGCTTATCTGGGGTCAGGTTGCGGGGGCAGCAGCTTCAGTAGGGAAGCCCTTTGAGAGCTTTGCTTTTTGGCTCAGCTCCTTCTTCACCACGACAGATCGATACAAAGTCCGCATCACAGCAGACGCCGCACCGATCCGCTTGTCGATCTCTCGCTCCCTTACACCCTCATTCGTGAACAAGACACTCAGATACTTAAACTTCCTCCCGTGAGGCAAAATCTCCTCCCCGACCCGGAGAGGGCACTCCACCCTTTTCCGACTGAGAACCATTGTCTCAGATTTGGAGGTGCTGATTCTCATCCCAGCCGCTTTACATTCGGCTGCGAAACTCTCAAGAGAGAGTTGGAGAGCTCCACTTGAAGGCCCCAACAGTACCACATCATCTGCAAAAAGCAGAGATGCTATACTGAGGCCACCAAAACGGAAACCTTCAACGCTTTGTCTGCGCCTAGAAATTCTGTCCCATAAGATTATGAACAGAACCGGTGACAAAGGGCAGCCTTGGCGGAGCCCAACCCTCACTGGAAACGATTCCGACTTATTGCCGGCAATGCGAACCAGACTCTGACATCGGTCGTATAGGGACCGAACGGCCCGTATCAGGCGTTCCTGTACCCCATACTCTCGAAGCACCCTCCATAGAACTCCACGAGGGACAGGGTCAAACGCTTTCTCCAAATCCACAAAGCACATGTAGACAGGTTGGGCGAATTCCCATGCACCCTCAAGGACCCTGCTAAGAGTGTAGAGCTGGTCCACTGTTCCGCGGCCGGGACGAAAACCACTGTTCTTCCTCAATCTGAGGCTCGACATTACGACAGACCCGCCCCTCTAGAACGCCTGAATAGATCTTTCTAGGGAGGATGAGGAATGTGATCCCTCTGTAGTTGGAACACACCCTCCGGTCCCCCTTTTTAAAAAGGGGGACCACCACCTTGCCAATCCAGAGGCACTCTCCCCTGATGACCACGCAATGCTGTAGACGCATGTCAGCCAGGAAAGCCCCACAACATCCAGAGCCTTTAGGAACTCCGGTCGGATCATCACCCCCTCATCTGTCCATGTTTTAACTGTCTTGACTACCGGTTTTACACATTTGAGTTTCTGTTTGTATGTGGGAATTAAGTGGATTAAATAGTGGTCAGAAAGACCCAATGCTGCATGCGCAACAGACCGGTATGCGCCTTTGAGTGCTGTGTAACAATGATCACACATTCACACTCTGGCGACACAGTCACAGCAGTTTGGGAAGTTCACGTAATTAGTTGGATAAATGAAAGGAGGAAGCATCCAGGGGAAACGGAAAATTGGGTCAGTGTCGGATGACGGTCAACAGCAGGAGAAACGTTTGTATGCGTGTGACTAGGGGGCCTGATGGTAAACATGAAAGAGTAAGAGAATGCGAAAAGATGGAGCAAAGGAGATTGGCTTGCAGTTGGAGAAGCGATTCAAAGGGGATGGGTCGGCTTTCCTTTCGGTCACCATTCAAAGTGGTGGAATTATACAAGCTAGTGACTATAACTCCTTTTTGTCCCTTGCACTTGAGCGGCGGGAACCCTTTGACTAAGAGAGCCAGAAGGTAAAGTTCGGAAATGGGTTTCAGCAGAGCCACACGCACGCGCGCACGCACATACAAACGCTCGGGCAGCGCTTATACTACGCGCACGCGCGGCCACTTGTTAAAAATATCAGAATGTATTATTAAAATAACTTGGTGATAGTGTCACCGTTAACATGGAAGCTTTTGCGTTAACGTGTTTGGTAAAACCCCCGATACGATCGGAATGAAATTCAATTTGCCGGTCCAGAGGCGAAGCTTTGCGAGCTAGCCTGCACAAAACTAGGCTTCCACACTTGCTATCGGCAATCCATTCAAGAGTGGTATCCCGATGCTAACGTTAACATGGGGCTGTAAAATGTCACTAACGTTCGACTGTTTCATCGATGGTAATTGTTTCATTGCAAATTAGAATCACAACATTTTATCACATCTAATACTTCTGTGCATTCACTGAAGTGCACAAATTGAGCTCATATTAAAGGGGCGTTTAGCCATTTCCCGACCCGGCCACTACATCCAATCAACATGCCGCTTCGGCCAGTAGCTCAGTGATATCCAATCAAAATTGCGCTTTACCGCCAACTGCAGCCCCTAAAGGAAATGAACTGACAAAAAAACGACCAATGTATTATAATGGGTAATATTTATCGGCGAGCCATAAGCAATCATCAAAAGACTATATTTTGCAGCTACATGGTTCCCGACCCCTGCACTAGAGTATCCTTCAAAATCTCCCACAGGTTAAGGTTCTTATGACGATAACCAAGAACGTTAATTACAATAAGACATTAAAGACCATTTCTTTCCACCCCCTGGCCTCCAGTGTCTCTTGGGTAATTAGACCCTGCTGCACAGCTAAGCCAAATACCTAATGTTAAGCAGATTCCTTACTTACAGACAGTGTATTGTAGGTGTTCAAATACCTGACATGTTTCGGGACACTTCGCCTTCGTCAGAGTGTCACGGATGTTGCTGTGACGCGCCATTTTCAGCTGGTGTTGCTATGAGGGTGACCTACCTGTCAGAACTAAGCACACCCCGCTTCCGCTCCTCCAGGATGCTGCTCCAGGTAGTAGAGAGCATGTAAGCTCCCTCATCTGTTGATGGTCCTTGGTCCTCGCTTTCGGATTTCAATGGCCTCCTGATCCAGCGCTGATGTTTGTTGTCTTCGGTGCGGATGACTCTGGCCTTCTCCCAGTCCATGATGTGGTTCTCTCTTTTGCAGTGGTCCGTGATGGCTGATTTATGGTGCTCTTGTTGTGCTTGTTCTTTTATTGCTCTTGTTTGGATTGTTGCCGTCTCCTTCTCGCACTCGTTCTTGTGCTCTTTTTTTCTTGTATTGAAACTCCTTCCTGTCTCCCCGATGTATGATTTATTGCATGACTTGCATGGGATTTCATATATTGAGTTACATTTGTTTTCCGGGAGTATTTTGTCCTTTGGGTGGACCAAGATTTGACGGATAGTTGTGTGTGGTTTGACCGGTGTGTTTATGTTGTGTTTCCTCAGTGCCCTTTGTATATGTTCTGTGATTCCTCTTATGTATGGTAGTGTTACCATTGCTCTGTGTTCTTGTTTGTTTGTTTGCTTTTTCTTTCTTCCCTGTCTTGTGTTGTTTTTGTTTTTGACCTGCTCTGCCCCTTTAGTTATTGCCCACTGGGGATATTGGCATTTTTTCAGTGCGTGTTGTATATGTTTTTCCTCCTGTGTTTTGTCTTCCGGGTCCGTGATTATTGTGGTGCGTTCATGTAATGTTCTGACGACTGACAACTTATGAATAGTGGAGTGTTCAGATGTCCAAAGGAGATATTGGTCAGTATGTGTAGGTTTCCTGTGTACTTTTATTTTGATGTCCCCGTTGTCCGTGTGGTGTATGTTCAAGTCCAAGAAGGCGATGGAGTGGTTTGTTTCTTCTTCATGGGTGAACTTGATACTGCCTGTGGTGTCTATGGAGTTGAGGTGTTCAGTAAGTCTGTAAGTAAGGAATCTGCTTAACATTAGTTATCAAGTAGACAGGATGAATTTAGTACAACGAAGCCAAATACCTTGCACTATTATTTTTACAACTAATGATCCTGTCGGGAAACAACAGCGGCATCAAAATCTCCACAGCCAACATTCTTGACATCACTGAAAATCTAAATGCAACAATTTCTTCAAAAAGGACAGATGTCGAGACCCTCCTATAGTGGCACGTTGGCGAGTGCAGCCAACATATCAGCTGTACGTTCATTTTGTGTGTGTGTGTGTGTGTGTGTGCGTGTGTGTGTTTTGACATATCTTTAATCAATCCATCCATCCATCCATCCATCTTCTGCCGCTTATCTGGGGTCAGGTTGCGGGGGCAGCAGCTTCAGTAGGGAAGCCCTTTGAGAGCTTTGCTTTTTGGCTCAGCTCCTTCTTCACCACGACAGATCGATACAAAGTCCGCATCACAGCAGACGCCGCACCGATCCGCTTGTCGATCTCTCGCTCCCTTACACCCTCATTCGTGAACAAGACACTCAGATACTTAAACTCCTCCACGTGAGGCAAAATCTCCTCCCCGACCCGGAGAGGGCACTCCACCCTTTTCCGACTGAGAACCATTGTCTCAGATTTGGAGGTGCTGATTCTCATCCCAGCCGCTTTACATTCGGCTGCGAACTCTCAAGAGAGAGTTGGAGAGCTCCACTTGAAGGCCCCAACAGTACCACATCATCTGCAAAAAGCAGAGATGCTATACTGAGGCCACCAAAACGGAAACCTTCAACGCTTTGTCTGCGCCTAGAAATTCTGTCCATAAA
The DNA here is from genome assembly GCF_051943395.1 of Hippocampus bargibanti. Lineage (NCBI taxonomy): Eukaryota > Metazoa > Chordata > Actinopteri > Syngnathiformes > Syngnathidae > Hippocampus > Hippocampus bargibanti. Next base: position 19,444,486 of record NC_142738.1, on the reverse strand, counting down.
GATTATGAACAGAATCGGTGACAAAGGGCAGCCTTGGCGGAGCCCAACCCTCACTGGAAACGATTCCGACTTATTGCCGGCAATGCGAACCAGACTCTGACATCGGTCGTATAGGGACCGAACGGCCCGTATCAGGCGTTCCTGTACCCCATACTCTCGAAGCACCCTCCATAGAACTCCACGAGGGACAGGGTCAAACGCTTTCTCCAAATCCACAAAGCACATGTAGACAGGTTGGGCGAATTCCCATGCACCCTCAAGGACCCTGCTAAGAGTGTAGAGCTGGTCCACTGTTCCGCGGCCGGGACGAAAACCACTGTTCTTCCTCAATCTGAGGCTTGACATTACGACAGACCCGCCCCTCTAGAACGCCTGAATAGACCTTTCTAGGGAGGATGAGGAGTGTGATCCCTCTGTAGTTGGAACACACCCTCCGGTCCCCCTTTTTAAAAAGGGGGACCACCACCTTGCCAATCCAGAGGCACTCTCCCCGATGACCACGCAATGCTGTAGACGCATGTCAGCCAGGAAAGCCCCACAACATCCAGAGCCTTTAGGAACTCCGGTCGGATCATCACCCCCTCATCAACCCCCGGGGCCTTGCCACCGAGGAGCTTTTTAACCACCTCGGTGACTTCAGCCACAAAGATCGGAGAGCCCACCTCGGAGTCCCCAGACACGGCTTCCTCCAAGGAAGGCGTGTTGGTGGAGTTGAGGAGGTCCTTGAAGTACTCTGTCCACCAGTTCACGACGTCTCGAGTCGAGGTCATCAGCGCCCAATCCTCACTGTACACAGTGTTAGTGGTGCACTGCTTTTCCCTCCTGAGACGACGGATGGTGGACCAGAAATTCCTCGAAGCGGTCCGGAAGTCGGCTTCCATGGCCTCACCGAACTCTTCCCATGCCCGTGTTTTTACCTCGGCGACCACCGAGGCTGCATTCCGCTTGGCTAATCGATACCTGTCAGCTGTCTCAGGGGTCCCACAGGCCACATAGATCCGGTAGGACTCCTTCAGCTTTATTGCATCCCTTACTACTGGTGTCCACCAGAGAGTACGGGGGTTGCCGCCACGGCAGGCACCAACCACCTTACGGCCACAACTCCGATTTGCCGCCTCGGCAAGGGAGGTACGGAACATGGTCCATTCGGACTCAATGTCCCCCACCTCCTCCGGGACATGTGTAAAGTTCTGCCGGAGGTGGGAGTTGATCCTCCTGACAGGGGATTCCGCCAGACGTTCCCAACAAAACCTCACAACATGTTTGGGTCTGCCAGGTCGGGCTGGCATCTTCCCCCACCAACGGAGCCTACTCACCACCAGATGGTTATCAGTTGACAGCTCCGCCCCTCTCTTCAGTCGAGTGTCCAAAACATGAGGCAGCAAATGCGATGATACCACTATAAAGTCAATCATCGAACTGCGACCAAGGGTGTCCTGTAGACCTCTTCAAAATTGACCTTTTTCTTCAAACATATGGAAATTGATATTATTCCCATTCTTCAAGGTCTAAATTAGCTAAATATACCAGTTATTGTGATATTGGACCTTGGCTATGCCTGCCTCAAGAGCCATGTAATTTTATTGTTGACGGTTTTCAAAAACGCTGCAAAATTTGGGATATTATGTCCTTATTTTCATTGTAGCTTTCCAGAGGTTGATGCTATATGATACCAAATGAAGGCTAATAAAAATTTCTTGAATATGGTGGTAAGCGCAATAAAACACATGAACACCTGTGTAAATTTTAGCTAATTTTAATGCACAAACAGCTGGGACACTACAAAAAAAATCAGTTTGGTAGTATGATAGCACTGCACTGACATATATTGCAAAAGAAACTGTCAGATATGATGTTACTAATACATGTATGATCACTTGTTCAATGTGGATTTTTTGAAACTGTCAAACATTTTCCTGTGGTACTCCACAACTTGTAGTAAGCAGCTTCTTTGCTCTGGGTCAGTTGTGATCTGAGTTGCAAAGTCACCCATTAGTTTCACACCTCTCTCAGCCACATCATTGGTCACTTTCACTGACCTCACAAACGTCTGTGCATTCCTGTAGCTGTCATTGTCTTCCCAGGTGTCAGCAGGAGTAGTGAGCCAGTCACATTTCACTCGAAGAGCATCAAACAGAAAGTGAGACTCTGGCCCCACCAGGTCTGTGAGAACTGTAGCTGCCTTGATGACAGGAAACACTGGCTTGCCTTTCCTGTAACTCTCAGGTTTCTCTGAACTGAACAAGGTGAATGGCACTAGTTTCTGGGTCAGATACCAGCGGTGGTTGTTCATTTTCTTGAGAACACAGGTTCCCAGTTCATAGTCATACTGCTTGTATTGCAGCATGTTCTTCATAAGCTGGAGGTCATGGATAGGTGCATCAGCTGCAGATGTGGTGGTTACCCAGTGGCTGGTGTAGAATAAGGCCAGGAACTTGTTCATCGTCTCCAGCTTGAAGATAGTGTCCGTGTTGTATTTTAGTTCCTTGGAAAACATGAGCATCTTCATACAGTGTTCCTGGCCATCTGGCGGGCTTGGTGAATGGCACCTGGCTTGACCCAGTGGATACCTCGAGGAGGTTCCTCACCAAGCAGGATCAGGCACAGCTCTGTCACCTCTTTGTAATCTGCCCTTGGACTTGCTTCCTCAAGGAAATTGCTTAAGACTGCAATTGTGCTTGTCTTCTTCTGTTTCAAGTCTTGTTCAACTAGGCCCCGAACTCTTGGGCAGTCCTTAACCAACTTGTCCCACTTCTCTTTCACATTGCTGAACATTAGGTTGTCAGGACTCTTGACCTTGCTAAACACAGTCTCCCATACACGTCCAATTATTACCTCTGATATGTGATGGCGACAAGCGAAGTAGAATACCTTTTTGCCTAGTTTTTCTTCAATAAGCTTAGCTGCACCCTTGTTGATGCAACTGTTGCTTGCTGTGGTATCAAAATTAATTCATTGAAGTGATGAAAGGAATGAAAGTAGAAAAACAAAATACATGAGCTGCTGGAAAGGCAGCCACTCTCGCGGTCAAAAGAACAAAAAAAAAATTAATTAAAAGGTGTTCATTTGTTTATTACCATATGCAAGAAAATTTTATTAGCTTTCATTTGGTACCACTTTCAATGCTATAGCATCAACCTCTGGAAAGCTACAATGAAAATAAGGACGTAATATCCCAAATTTTGCAGAATTTTTGAAAAACCTCAACAATAAAATTACATGGCTCTTGAGGCAGGCATACCCAAGGTCCAAGATCACAATAACTGGTATATTTAGCTAATTTAGACCTTGGAGAATGGGATTAATATCAGTTTCCATATGTTTGAAGAAAAAGGTCAATTTTGAAGAGGTCTAGTTTCCTGGCGCCACGTTCACATATGAATACCCTTATGTTTGAATAAAGTGTTTGTCGAGCACAGAAGTCCCCCCCCCCCCCTTTTTTTTTTCCCAATCACACCCATCCAGGTGTCACGGTCATTGCCCACATGATAATTGAACTCGCCCAGCAGAACAAGGGAGTCCCCAGGGGGAGTGCTCTCCAGCAGATCCCCTTAGGTCTCCAAAAAGGATGGGTACACTGAACTGCTGTTTGGTGCATATGCACAGACAACAGTCAGAACCCGTCCCCCCACCCGAAGGCGGAGGGAAGCAACCCTTTCATCTACTGGGGTGAATCCCAACATACAGGCGGCGAGCCGGGGGGCAATAAGTATGCCAACACCTGCTCTACGCCTCTCACTGTGGGCAACTCCAGAGTGGAAGAGAGTCCAAACCCTTTCGAGAGGGCTGTTACCGTAACCCAGGCTGTGTGTGGACTATGACTAGTCGGAATTTTTCGACCTCATGCACCAGCTCGGGCTCCTTCCCTGTCAGAGAGGTGACATTCCACGTCCCAAGAGCTAGCTTCTGCAGTCGAGGGTCGGACCGCCAGGGTCCCCGCCTTTGGCTGCTGCCCAGCTCACATTGCACCGGACCCCTCTGGCCCCTCCCATGGGTGGTGAGCCCTTGAGAAGGGGGACCCACGTTTCCTCTTCGGGCTGAGCCCGACCGGGCCCCATGGGTGGTGTGCCCTGGAGAAGGGGGACCCACGTTTCCTCTTCGGGTTGAGCCCGACCGGGCCTGATGGGTGTAGGCCCGGCCACCAGGCGCTCGCCAACGAGCCCCATCTCCAGGCCTTGCTCCAGAGAGGGGCCCCGGTGACCCGCGTCCGGGCAAGGGAAAACCAAATCAATTTGTGTTTTTCTTCATATGGTGTCTTCTGAGTCGTACTTTGTCTGATCCCTCACCCAGGACCTGTTTGCCATGGGTGACCCTACCAGGGGCATAAAGCCCCAGACGAACCTAGCTCCTAGGATCATTAGGACACACAAACCCCTCCACCACGGTAAGGTGACGACTCATGGAGAGGCATATCTTTAATATCTTTAATAACAAGGCTTATTCCAAGTAAGCACTCAAAACCAATAAAGCCGTCCTTACAAGATCATAATACATTCTTGTAGAAGGAGGCTTAAGTATGAATATGTTTCTTTTACTTTGCTGCATGCGATGTCATCAATATGTGAGCGAGACCATTTTAGAGCACTTTGGCTCTCTTAAAGGTAGAGAGTGCTTTAGAAATGGTATCCATTTAAACATGAGGGTTACGAAAGCCCAAAAATAGACTGTCGGCACAAAAGTATCTTGAGATACTGAAGTCAAGATAATGAATTTAGCATGTAGCCTTCATGACATTGTATGTTACATCATGTATGTGTATGTGGACACGTCTATCTGTCTGTAAGACTGTTAATAGGCTTCATAATTAGCATCAACTGATCTATTCCTAACACACTTCTACATCTTTGTCGATTATTTGTCCAATGTTGAAACGTAGCTTTCACGGTAAGGAGATGCCACTGTACGTGCCCGAACAAAAGAGAAGCCGCTGCTCCGAATGTAAATCAGAATCAGAAAACCTTTAATCGTCCCACAATGGGGAACTTTGCAGTCCGCAGCAGCAATTTTGAAAGGGGATGGGGTGGGGGGGATTGGATTGGATTTGCCTTTATTAGTCTCTCAGTGGAGAAATTTACATTTCACAGCAGCAAAGTTATGCAAGAAATGAAAGTAGAAAAACAAAATACGTACATGAGCTGCTTGAAAGGCATACTGCACGATTGGGATTTTTTTGTGTCATCTCATCTAAGGCGCTGTAATAATTTAGTCTGCAAGCATTATTCAAACACCTTAGCTATCACTTCCAAATTATACCTTCAAAGCAATAATTTATCTTCCTCCCTCCCTTTGAAATAGCACTTTATAAAACTTCTTATATTTTCACTGTGGAGTAATGACACTTCAAGCCTCTCTAAATTCAGAGATGTTGCACGCTTTTTAGCTGCGGATAGCTAAGAACATATAGCAGACACACTGGAGGATTTATTTGTCATTGAAAGCTCTGATAATTTGTTGTGGCATACCGTATATCCCTGAATTCTGACTTTGATCGTACATTGTTGCCATCGAATTCTGCCATGCAAATCCAAGTGAATGTGCATATTGCTCTCAAGCTTTCTTGTTGTCTGGCCACCGGTTCTGTCACAGGTGAAAGAAGGAAAGTGAGCTTTTCTTGCACCTTTGATGTTCTCTGAAGAAAAAGAAAATCATGCCTTTCATAATTGTGTCTAATTACGGCCTAGAAATGATCAGGTGAGTAATATGGAGAAGGTGAAACTACTTTCATGCTAGAATCCGCACTGATAAACTGGTGTTATGTTCCGTGCTAATCATGACGTTGCCCTACTTATAGATACAATAATATTTACCCAATAACCAAAATTTTCCCCACGTCTCAAGTTTAAGGTTAAACATTTTGAAGCACGAATGATAAAAATGCTCATGACTGAGGGTCCACATCAGAAAGGTTTGGCATAGAAGGCTGCAAAAGTGCACGGCAGAGGGTGTGAGGTGGGGTTCGTGAAGAAGAAAACGTGCTGTTAGTTGTAGTTGAACGATCTAATTTGTGAAACTATTCCTGACACAGATTGATGTGGTCATTTATTTATTTATTTATTTGTGCACGTTTGCATGGGTACACTGAACTGCTGTTTGGTGCATATGCACAGACAACAGTCAGAACCCGTCCCCCCACCCGAAGGCGGAGGGAAGCAACCCTTTCGTCTACTGGGGTGAATCCCAACATACAGGCGGCGAGCCGGGGGGCAATAAGTATGCCGACACCTGCTCTACGCCTCTCACTGTGGGCAACTCCAGAGTGGAAGAGAGTCCAAACCCTTTCGAGAGGGCTGTTACCGTAACCCAGGCTGTGTGTGGACTATGACTAGTCGGAACTTTTCGACCTCATGCACCAGCTCGGGCTCCTTCCCTGTCAGAGAGGTGACATTCCACGTCCCAAGAGCTAGCTTCTGCAGTCGAGGGTCGGACCGCCAGGGTCCCCGCCTTTGGCTGCTGCCCAGCTCACATTGCACCGGACCCCTCTGGCCCCTCCCATGGGTGGTGAGCCCTTGAGAAGGGGGACCCACGTTTCCTCTTCGGGCTGAGCCCGACCGGGCCCCATGGGTGGTGTGCCCTGGAGAAGGGGGACCCACGTTTCCTCTTCGGGTTGAGCCCGACCGGGCCTGATGGGTGTAGGCCCGGCCACCAGGCGCTCGCCAACGAGCCCCATCTCCAGGCCTTGCTCCAGAGAGGGGCCCCGGTGACCCGCGTCCGGGCAAGGGAAAACCAAATCAATTTGTGTTTTTCTTCTTATGGTGTCTTCTGAGTCGTACTTTGTCTGATCCCTCACCCAGGACCTGTTTGCCATGGGTGACCCTACCAGGGGCATAAAGCCCCAGACGAACCTAGCTCCTAGGATCATTAGGACACACAAACCCCTCCACCACGGTAAGGTGACGACTCATGGAGAGGCATATCTTTAATATCTTTAATAACAAGGCTTATTCCAAGTAAGCACTCAAAACCAATAAAGCCGTCCTTACAAGATCATAATACATTCTTGTAGAAGGAGGCTTAAGTATGAATATGTTTCTTTTACTTTGCTGCATGCGATGTCATCAATATGTGAGCGAGACCATTTTAGAGCACTTTGGCTCTCTTAAAGGTAGAGAGTGCTTTAGAAATGGTATCCATTTAAACATGAGGGTTACGAAACCCCAACCCCAACCCCAACCTGCCACCTTCAGAAGTTCTCTGACGACTCAGCTATTGTCGGCCTCATTACAGAGGGAGACGATAGGGAGTACAGGGGACTGACAAAGGACTTTGTGGACTGGTGCCAGCAGAATCACCTCCAGATCAACACCGGCAAAACCAAGGAGCTGGTGGTGGACTTCTGCAGGAAACAATCCTCTCCTGCACCGTTGAACATCCAGGGTTCGGACATTGAGAGGGTGACCTCCTACAAGTACCTGGGTGTTACTCTCAACAATAAACTGGACTGGACAACAAACACGGATGCCCTAATCAAAAAGGGACAGAGTCGCCTCTTCCTCCTCAGGAAACTGAGGTCTTTTGGAGTTCAGGGATCACTCCTAAAGACTTTCTATGACTCTGTGGTGGCATCAGCCATCCACTATGGCATTGTCTGCTGGTCAGGCAGCATCACCACCCGGGACAGAAAAAGACTGGAGCGCTTTGTCAAGCGGGCCAGTTCTGTCGTGGGCTGCTCGCTGGACTCTCTAGAGGAGGTGGGCAACAGACGGACGCTAGCTAAACTAAAAGCTATGACGGACAGCCCCTCCCACCCCCTCCTGCCCATCCTGACAGCTCTGGGTAGCTCCTTTAGCCAGAGACTATTACACCCGCGCTGAAAGCCCAAAAATAGACTGTCGGCACAAAAGTATCTTGAGATACTGAAGTCAAGATAATGAATTTAGCATGTAGCCTTCATGACATTGTATGTTACATCATGTATGTGTATGTGGACACGTCTATCTGTCTGTAAGACTGTTAATAGGCTTCATAATTAGCATCAACTGATCTATTCCTAACACACTTCTACATCTTTGTCGATTATTTGTCCAATGTTGAAACGTAGCTTTCACGGTAAGGAGATGCCACTGTACGTGCCCGAACAAAAGAGAAGCCGCTGCTCCGAATGTAAATCAGAATCAGAAAACCTTTAATCGTCCCACAATGGGGAACTTTGCAGTCCGCAGCAGCAATTTTGAAAGGGGATGGGGTGGGGGGGATTGGATTGGATTTGCCTTTATTAGTCTCTCAGTGGAGAAATTTACATTTCACAGCAGCAAAGTTATGCAAGAAATGAAAGTAGAAAAACAAAATACGTACATGAGCTGCTTGAAAGGCATACTGCACGATTGGGATTTTTTTGTGTCATCTCATCTAAGGCGCTGTAATAATTTAGTCTGCAAGCATTATTCAAACACCTTAGCTATCACTTCCAAATTATACCTTCAAAGCAATAATTTATCTTCCTCCCTCCCTTTGAAATAGCACTTTATAAAACTTCTTATATTTTCACTGTGGAGTAATGACACTTCAAGCCTCTCTAAATTCAGAGATGTTGCACGCTTTTTAGCTGCGGATAGCTAAGAACATATAGCAGACACACTGGAGGATTTATTTGTCATTGAAAGCTCTGATAATTTGTTGTGGCATACCGTATATCCCTGAATTCTGACTTTGATCGTACATTGTTGCCATCGAATTCTGCCATGCAAATCCAAGTGAATGTGCATATTGCTCTCAAGCTTTCTTGTTGTCTGGCCACCGGTTCTGTCACAGGTGAAAGAAGGAAAGTGAGCTTTTCTTGCACCTTTGATGTTCTCTGAAGAAAAAGAAAATCATGCCTTTCATAATTGTGTCTAATTACGGCCTAGAAATGATCAGGTGAGTAATATGGAGAAGGTGAAACTACTTTCATGCTAGAATCCGCACTGATAAACTGGTGTTATGTTCCGTGCTAATCATGACGTTGCCCTACTTATAGATACAATAATATTTACCCAATAACCAAAATTTTCCCCACGTCTCAAGTTTAAGGTTAAACATTTTGAAGCACGAATGATAAAAATGCTCATGACTGAGGGTCCACATCAGAAAGGTTTGGCATAGAAGGCTGCAAAAGTGCACGGCAGAGGGTGTGAGGTGGGGTTCGTGAAGAAGAAAACGTGCTGTTAGTTGTAGTTGAACGATCTAATTTGTGAAACTATTCCTGACACAGATTGATGTGGTCATTTATTTATTTATTTATTTGTGCACGTTTGCAGATGGCTTCTCCATATTGAATGCTAAGCAGAGATATCTATGACCACTAGAGGACAGTGACCATTTGAGTTAATCAGCATAGTGAATGTCTGCAATGAACTGAAAGCTGCTTGTTAAAGATAAGAACGGATGAAAAAAAAGTGTAACTGTAAATCAATATCTCATCAGCTGCATATTTAAGCTTAGCCTCAAATTGATAAAACTTCAACGAAAATTAACACCTTGCCTTTTAACTATTATGTTACACATAAGGTGATGACATAGGCTTCTTTGCATGTTGTGAGACAAAACAGCGATTTGCAGCTCTAAACCAGGGCTGAGCTCACAGCAGCATTCATGTGAAAACTCTTGTACAAGCCCATCTTAGAGATGGGAGACGAGGAGAGCTCCTCGGGTCTTGCCGGCCACCACTGAATAGACTCTTCTAGCTCACAAAAGAGGACTTGTCTAAGGTGCTTGGAAAGCCACTCAGATCGTTGATATTCAAGGCGACGGGGCAGCATGCAGATTCTCTGCTTTATAGTTAATTAAGCCACACAGTATTTCTTGAAGGATACCCACCCCCACCATTTCCTGAACTTTGGCACTATCATTTCTGCTCAACACTTAAATCTTTCACACGGTGTAATCGGGGGCTCCAAATAGGAGCAGGTTGGTGGACAAATTAATTATAACTATGCATTGAGCCCAAGTGTTTTGTATCTGAACTGCGGGAGGTGCATACTCGTTACCTCAATTCCTTCATCTGAAAGGAATGTCTTATTTTCTCTTTGCATGTCTTATTTTCTCTTTGCACTCTTAATTTTGTCCCCTTCCTTCCTTCCTCCTCTTGACCTAAGCCTTCCATAGTGCGAACACAGATGAGTACAACTCCCATGTTTAATGTTTCATCCATGCACTCCATGCGCGGAGGCAAGGAGAGCAGGTTCAATTAAATTGGGGACAGGCTTGCCAGGATTCTAATTATGGATTCATCCCAGACACAGCAAATCAATACGGTCATCCTGAATTTGTGCATTCCAGACTGTCCTTCCATTTGTGTTCGAAGGTGGCGGCACACAGAGGTTGAGGGAGGAAGAGGATCTGAGGGAACGAGAGGGAATAGAAATTTGAAGAAGGTCAGATAGGTATGGGGGAGGGGGGCAAGGTTATGGATAGCTTTAAATGTGTAAAGAAGATTTTTAAAGTTGATTCTATATTTGACCGGGAGCCAGTGGAGCTCTTGGAGGACGGGGGTGATGTGGTAAAAGGATGAGGTTCTGGTGATGATCTGGGCTCAAGAATTCTGGATGAGTTGAAGTTTGTGGAGAAGTTTCTGATTTATATGGGAGTGGAAAGATATTCGCTGAGTCTTTTTTTTCTCTGATTGACATTTGAATGACTCTATTTAATTTTCACTCATCGTTATTTTCACCGAATCATGTTTGTATTTGAGCATGGTCCAATGGAAGGGTTTCTTTGTCTGTGACAAATTTAGAAAAGTGTAGAGCCTGAGCGACAGAACTTTACCAGTCAGTCACAGTCGCAGTGATCTCTGCATTTGCATGGCAAGGGCGCCACAGCGGCTGACAACACAAACCGTTTGTTCAGGACTTCTTGTCATAGCTGCGTTTAGCTGCTCTATGTGCAGATTTTTGTGCAAAGTCATATGACACTGTTGATAGGAAATTGAAAATAACTCATTTACAAAATGTATTGGAACTGTGTGTTGGGTCTTTCAACAGAAAAAACATTTTCATATGAGTAAACCCGTATGCAATATCCATATATGACAATCATCTACCAGGCACTTGGTACCTGGGTATCTATCTACAGTATATGTCTGTCTGTCTGTGTGTGCATGTGTGTGTGTATGCGCCTGCACGTGTGGATGCGTGTGAATGCTTGTTCATCTCTGTGTCCCCTATGTTTTACTGGAACTGATACATGGCCCAAAGACAGCGTATGCGACCCAAATGAAGACATGAGGATTTGAAAATCGTTGGATGGTTATAAGACTGCATTAATACGTGGATAAATTTTCACTTGTTTCCTCAAGATAGTAAGAAGAATTTACCCTGTGTTTACTTTTCATCCTTGGTAATAATAAAGTACATTCAAGGACAAAAATCAGCACTTAAGTGAAAGGCCAAGGTCATCCTCAAAATGTCACGTCAAATGGATTTACGTCATAACCAACAAGGTTAAAACGTTTATGCGATTGTGTCCACTATGTGTGACTCACCGAGAATCGATCACTGGATTGTATCAGTATGAGCTCCACAAAACCATACACCCAAGCCATGGGAGCACTATAATGCAATTGAATATAAGCTTTCCGTGCATGCAAGCACTGCGGTCTTCAATGATTATAAAATATTGTTGCCATTAATCAAAATGTATTGTTTTATGGCTGATGCTGTAAATCCATCTACCGCATACAACAGTATTATGAAAGTCTTTATGGAGAAATGGACGGTCAGTGAAATAAAACATGATGAATTACTTTTAACATATTCATTGTAAATCAAATCACCAATCAAATGGCTGCAGTGCAGGAGGGTAGCCCGTTCGTCGAGTCGTGGGCACATCGGCTTCATCATGTAGAGGTTGTGGGTTCAGTCCTTGCCCCAGTATTCATGTGTTGAGTTTGCATGTTCTCCCTGGGCCTGCGTGGGTTTTCTCCATATCCTCCGTTTTGCTCCCACATTACAAATACATGCACATGCAACATATATTTATCTACAGTATTATATGTGGTAAACTCGTCATTCATTGAAGGTGCGACTTATAGTGCGGTGCGCCATATACCGTATGTGGTAAAAGTTTGAAAATACAGTACAGTGGGGCCTTGGCTTACGAACTTAATTGGTTCCACGACAGAGTGTGTAAGGCGAAAAGTGTGTATCCCCAATAATAATTTCCCATAGGAAACCATTAAAATGAGAAGAATCAGTTACCAGGTCTCCATAAAATATAATTTTCAACTAAATCTCTGGCTCTATATTGTACACACAGCCTGTCACGAAAAAACATCATGACATTTGACTGGTTTATTGGCTCTGGGGAGTTTAAAAATCCCTCTCTGTTTTTCTCAAACTCCTGCCATGTATTATTCACATGCACCAGCAGGATGTTTACCGGTGATGTGCAAGTCCTTGAACATTTACACTGAACTTTGGTGCAGGACTTGAGCTTTAAGAGGAATTATGCGATGTGGGTGGGTGTCATTCAGTCATGTAATGGGTCATTTGTCTGCTGCTTTTTTATGAATTTTACCCGCAGACATTGAGAGCGTCTGGAATTGAGGGCAATGGGATGCCACTCATTCAATGTCTACACATGCACATGCTAAAATATCCCTGATAAAATGGAATCTTCTCTCACATGTATGTATCATGTGACTTGGTTGAATCCCTAAGCAAATGAACGTTACGGCAATGGAAAAAAAAAGCTTTAAACGACACTATTTGTCTGCAGTCGCCCCTTAAGCGCTCTTTGTTTGAAATCCAAAATAGCTTTTACTGTCATCATCGACCACTCCATCCCTTAATCTCTTCAAGGAGATCCATTACCATATTAATAATGAGATGTGAACTAGTCATATATTAAATCCAGCAATAAAGAAGCCTATAAGGTATGCACTCACAGAGTCGTTTTAATGACAGGGGCATAATTACTGGGTTCATCAGAACTGCTGGACTCCCTCGCACTCTTGTCCTCCTATCCAATGCATAAAATGACCTCCTGTCGTGAGGTCTGAGGCCACTGATGTTGAACAAAGAATATGGTTCACAATATCTGTTGTAGTTCATCCAAAATATTTTTTTACGCAATACAACACCAAGATGGATGGTCCGGTGGTCCAGTGGTTAGCATGTTGACCTCACAATGCAGAGGGCATGGGTTCAATCCCCGCTCTGGCCTCACTGTGTGGAGATTGCACGTTCTCCCTGGGCCTGTGTGGGTTTTCTCCAGGTCCTCTTGTTTCCTCCCACATTCCAAAGACATGCATTCCAGGCTGATTGAACACTCCAAATTGTCAATAGGTGTGAGCGCGGATCGTTGTCTGTTTCTGTGTGCTGGCAATCGGTTCAGTGTGTTCCCCGCCTACTGCATGAAGACGGCTGGGATAGGCTTGAGCACCCCGGCAACCCCAGTGAGGATGAAGCGGTTCAGTATTTATCATATTTTCCACACTAAAAGCCGCATTGCATTATGAGGTGCACTTTCCATGAATGACCTAGAGTAATGTCTCGTTATATCGATATTCTCGGGAGTCGGAAAAAATATCGATATAACCGGACTATCGATATATGCGATCCTGTGGCATGTAAATTTTCTCCTTGCGTTCAAAGAAATAGTATCGTAATAAGCAGTACTATCGATATAACCGATATCGATATAACGAGACTTTACTGTATTTTGTAATTTTTATCATTCATTTGGCTCAATGCATTATAAATCCAGCGTTGCCTTAACGGCCTCTCCTTCCCTCGAATTAAAGGGAAAGAGGGCAGCTGCCTCATTTGGCTGATATTCAAACCTACTGTGTTCATTCCCACATCAGCGCAAACGCCCTTTTGTAATTGATTCAGACTACAAAAATGGTGAAAGAAAAAAGAATTAACCCATGCGCATCGTTAGACTCCACTCTTCACTAAACCTGCGCGATATACAGTGCTTGTTAGAATTTTTCAATGTTGTTAAATAAAGCGAGATTTTTCTGCATTCATCGAAAGCATTGCCCAGCCCCCATCGCCAAAAGGCATGAAACAAACAGCTCCAATATGTGATTTTGCACAACAATGCAGATTCCTGTGCTGAAACACTATTTGCTCTGTAAGTCTCACAGGAGGTGTTATAGTGTGCTCAAAAATTGTAATGTGCCCCTATGAGTGACACAGCAGTTAGCATCTAATGTGAGTGTAAGCACCAAAGAACGTGTGAGAAAGTATATTTGTTTCCCTTATTGCTGTAGCAGAGGGTTGGTTCAGTGTATATTTTTGGAATCGTATACAGGAGTGAATCAGTTTTGCTGAGAATGTGTGTTTATGTGTGTGTGTGGGGGGGTGCTGGGGGTGGGGGGTATTCTTTGTTTTCTTCACTCCAGGAAGGCACATATGTGCCATACTTGATTTGAGAAATTCAACAAATGTCGCACCTTACGCCTACAGTATACAACAAACAATTTTGTTGAGTGACATATACTCGGTACTCTGTGCAGACAGGCAACGAAGCAGTGTGCATACCTGCTCCATGTGCACACCATATCACTCATATCGTGAAATGTGGAAAAGTCCTGTAAGAGACCACACATTAATTTTTCTGAGCAGACTTAAAATGTGAATGAAGGCCATTTTCAATGAAGAGATCACAACTCTCATACAGTATGTGGCGAAGACCATGATTACAGCATTATGGTCAGCTAACGGTTTCCATATGTCAATTGACAAATGTTGTTTTTGTACATATCAACTTTCGACTTTAGAAAGCTTGAGTTTCATGACTGGATGCTATTAAAATCGATGTCTTCCTTAAGGACAGAAACCGAATTTCCCTCCCTTTTTTTGCGTGGCCCTACCACTGACTAATAATACATTTGTCATCTCACACTCCTTTCCATTTCAGCCTTTAAAAATAACCGCATACATTGAAAACAGTAGATTACATTTGACCTGCAAAGTCCCAAAGTCAAAATGCACATTATTTGCATAGTTTCAGGCTTTTGCCGATATCTCACAGCCCCCTAGTGCAGATAGACCTGTCTCAGGTCATCTTCAATTTCAGTTGTAGAACTTAAATGATTGCTTGGCAACTGAGAGCGAAAAACCATCCAAATATGCCTTTGTTACCACGCTCTAGGTGGTCGGTACTGACATGTCAAAAGAATCATTACTCTGTAAAGTACCTTACATGCACACCCTGACTTGTTATACTTGAGGGGCTCCGGATTATAGCCAAGTTAACTCGAGAAAGATAAATGGAGCCAGGACCAGGTTCTGTTGTGTTGAATTTGATTTGAGTCAATGGTTGAGGTTAGGATAAAGTACTGTAGCTCATAAAATATCTGTCACCAGAAAAGATACATTCTCACTAATCTCCCTTTCCATTTCATTTTGCCTGCCTCAAAAACAAAAGGACCAATTACTTTCTTTTGAGGCGTCAGCTGTGGAATCTTCAGCCGTGTAGATTAGACATGTCAAACGTTAGAATTGCAAAGCATGTAATAAATAAATAAATAAATAATAAATAAATAAATAAATAAATAAATCAAATCATGAAATCAAAACAAATAATAACAAATAAAAAATATATGATGGTGGGGATGCCACACCGGCACAGAGTTGAGTTTATCTTTTTGATGAAAATATGTCTTATGCACCGTGCATATTGATTTCCAATACATTATTTTAAAGTAATGTGAAGCGTGGTTCCTTGGTAATAGTTTTGTTGTAATGAATTAAGTGATCAGAAGAGGTGGTCCTGACCTAATTTTATCACATTTTATGAACATGTTTACATTAAGTCAATTTGAATGATTTATTTTTAAGTGATTAAACTTTGGGAGTGACCAGGTTGGATAGGATCAGGAATGAGTACATTAGAGGGACAACTCATGTTAGAGGCTTTGCAGAGAAAGTCAGAGAGGCCAGACTGAGATGGTTTGGACATGTCCAGTGGAGAGAGAGTGACTATATCGGGAGTTGCTAATCCTTGAACTGCCAGGCAGGAGACCGAGAGGAAGACCGAAGAGGAGGTTTATGGATGTGGTCAAAGAGGACATGAAGGTAGCTGGTGTGAGAGAAGAGGATGCACAAAACCGGGATAGATGGAGGACATTGATTCGCTGTGGCGACCCCTGAGGGGAAAAGCCGAAAGGAAAAGAAAGAAGAATCTCCTTTGCAGCAAATTCATCATCATAAAACTGCTATTGTTGATCTGGTAAAAGAAAGTCACCTGGAAAGTCCAGTTATGTGTTGTGCTGTGTGTCTACAACAGGCTGTATTTTATGGCCTTCTCTGGTTCTTTTTGATAGTTCAAGTGTGAGCCATTCAAGGCCTTGAGGCACCTTGGTGAGCACAGGGAGCCCATGCAGGTAAGCCAATTTGTGCGGCGCTCTCGTTAACCACCCTTGATGCTGACCGTGAGAGGGAGAAACGGGGGGGGGGGGGCAGTGAGTTTGGCGGAGGGTGCAGCCGCAGTGTGAAAGAACAATGAATGTGGCGGAACAAAGACACCTTAAACAAGATTATTTTGCTTGAAAGGAATCGACAGAGATGGCATTTCCTATCTACTCCAGGAGGAGCAGCAGAACATGAAAAAAATCTGATCAAATATAAAGTGGGCATGGCAAGCGCATTTCAGTTAGTCTGTCTGTGTGTGTATGAATTTTCCCATCTGCGTGTCTTTTTGGGAGGGGAATAATTGAGCGATGGAGGACCCAACTCCGCACCGCAGGGAGCCAGCTGCAGTTGTTGAGAAATGAACAATCTTCCTCAGTCAGTGCCTCTCTCCCTCAAAACAATGAGCAGTTCGGGGTAGAGAGGCATAGGAAAATTGTGTGGAACAATCACAGGATGGAGTGAGGCATGACATACCACCCGGAGATGGACAGCTTCTGCGGTCACGCTGGGGGCAGACGCGATGCGGGAAGAGAATGCAAGGAAGGTGAAAAGGAGCAAGCCTTTTTTTATCATAGTAAAGGCAATGTTTGAGATAAAGTGAACGGAGACACAGTATCAGCTATAAAATTGAATGGAAAAATATTTCTGAACTGCCTATTTCTCTAATTGTGTGGTAAAGCAGGACCTTCAGAGTAGTTTTAAATTGTCACATCATGTGACTTGGTGATTAAGTAAAGCCTGAATAAGTGAAAAGCCAATCAATATTTTCTTAATCGAAATGTGTCTGCTTATTGTGAAAAAGTCGTAGATTCTATCATAACACATGAGCAACACAAAATAAGGTTAATTTTATATGACACTTCGTGAGTGAGGTACACCATGAATCCGTTTATCACCAATATAAAACGGCTCACTATTAAAATGACAGAATTACGACAATATTCTTTAGTTTCTTTCTTTCTTTCTTTAGTTTGCTTTAGGTACAATGGAGTTATAATAGTGTACAGAACAGAAAGAAGGCCTAGTAAAGTTATCATTGCTGTCATTAGAATTTCATATCGTTGGATTGGATTGGATTTGCCTTTATTAGTCTCACAGTGGAGAAATTTATATTTCACAGTAGCAAAGTGATGAAAGGAATGAAAGTAGAAAAACAAAATACATGAGTTGCTGGAAAGGCAGCCACTCTCGGGGGGCCGTCTTGAAGTCAAAAGAACAAAAAAAAAACCTAAATAACAAATAATATGACAGCATAGAGACAATATGACAAAACAAAGACACAGAGAGACATTCATTCTTCAGGACTTGCTGTACCCTCTTTGTGATGACATGAAGCAGTTCTAGATGAAAGAGGAGAGGATCAAAGCGTCTTTCCACCAGTGGATCAGGGACATCATGGTGGAATGTGCACGTCGACTACAAGCTAAATGTTGAAAGCAAACACGCAGCTGTATCATCCATTGATGAAAAGAGATTGTCTCACATCTCCTGTTCCACATAAATCTGCTTCAATTCCAAGCCGCAACAGTTCCACATACGCATTGGCGCTCTGCGCTGACGCTCCTTTCTTCTTATCGCGGGTTCCTCAAGCCATGCATCCATCCAGCCGCAGACTGTCCAACAACACTGACCTTTCCGCTAAACAAAGCAAGGCTGTGAAGATGCTGCCCATTACAGGCGCAAAAAAAGCACAATGGCCCCTTTGGTGTCCAGCGATGGCAGTCGAATGGCTCCGACATTCCTCCCATTCAAAAACAGTACTGGGTTGTGTGCAAATCTGCAGACAACATGATCTGCCCTCAAGTAATCAAGTGGCGCTTATGTGTACTAATATTAGTGGTAAAAGTATATCTGCTGTGATGCACCATGAAGTGTGATATTTGACGGCTCAAAAACACACCCACATACTCACTGCCAGGGTGGCTTTGTGGGAAAGCAAAGTTAATCATAACATCGCCATAATTTTGTCAATTAAAACATGAAATTGATAAAAAAAAAATAGCAATGGAAAAATCGAACAAACCTATTCCATTGTTATTGCAACTTTCCCTGTTATCACTTGGTAAAGCCAATGATAAATCCCACATTGATTTTATGAAGAATGCTTGTGATACAACAGCAGATTATCAAAGTGAGAGTTGATTGCATTCTCATTTTTAGGAACCTTGTTTAAAAAAATCTGGCATGGTTACACGAGTAGTTATTGTTATGTGGCGACGTAAACTTACACAGTGAAAAATGCTCACTTGTAGGTGCAGCTATAATTATACAAACTTGGACACAGATTCCTGAAAGGCACTATTCACAGGTGTGATTTGATGTATTTTTCTTTTACATATCTTTCATCTATTTCAATTGAGTAAATAAACAATACAAATCCACAAGCTTATCACAATGAGCAGAATGTGTCTGTGATCAACATGAAACAACACCAGAGTCACACGCCAAAAGAATCCACTCTAGTCTGGTTAGTCTGCCTTAGCCAAAAATGAGCCACTAAACATAGTGTTGAGCCTTTTCTTTCTTTTGGTCATCGATTAAAAAGAAAGGGACTAGATCATTAATTTCATCTGTGCTGTATGTCATGCATATTAGCATATTTGACAATAAAGCTGACTTTGACTTTTGAGATCAGACCACCCTGGCTTTGGTTTTCCTCGAAAGTGCCAAATTCTGTTTCAAAATAAGCATACCCAGAAAATCCTCTGCTGCAGTCAGTCCTTTAACACAAAAGCCTCCTGGGGCTCTGTTGAGACATGCCGCTATTCTTCCTCCTCCAGCCAACCATGAATATTAATTGTTTTGACTAAGGAAGCACCAATCTCACCACCATAAAAAGACTAGATGTTGTTCATTATTGTCATCATTACAGACACATGTCCTTCTGTGGATGTGCATGTGAGTTTATATCCAACCATGTTTCATATGACAAAACATGATACCCTGTGTCAAACACAATCAATCCATCAGTACAGGGAACCCGTTGTGCTAAAAACAAACAAAAGAGATAAGACAAAGTGCTGCATCAACTGATACTGTACAAAATAAAAGAGAACCCCAGAGGTGGTGATGTCCTCGCTTGTCTTCCAATTCGGATGGTACAGAGAAAATGTGACAAACAAACGTTATGAAATCACCGGTCTCAGGTGATGTTCATTCAGTTGTGTACATTTGTGGGGGGTCGGGGGGGGGGGGGGGGGGGGGGGGCATAATGCAGACATGACACACCACAAAAGCAAAAGCAAGCAGAGAACATTGGAGCCAGATTGACGAAGAAGACTGTTTATCACTCATTAAATCCGCACATCTGAGACTGCCATGTCTGCTGATCTATAAGCCAGAAATGATCCAAAAATATCCTAATGGTTGCGTTAGTGATCTTTTATAGTTGCTTTGATACCCCCCCCCCCACCACCAAAATTAATTGATTAAAAAAATACATTAATATTCACTACTCGCTCTTAAGCAGTAAATGTGATTGATGACATTTGCTTGTTTAAGACAGGAATTATTTTAGATTTTTGTCATGTCTGGTCTGCCTTTTGTTTGATAAATTTAAACAACTGAATCAACATCCTCTGAGACTGCTGATTCCGTAATATTTTTTCTTGTCAGGGCTGGTACTTGCACTAATTATTGTCTTCTTTTTGTTTTGTTTTCTTGCTCTTATGGGCCTAAACTCCTTCACACCCTTTCCCATCCAGTAAATAGGCAACTAGAGACAGCGGTGGGTTTAAATAATGGCCAAGTTTGCCCCTTTAAAAACATCACACATGGAAGAATCAATCAGTAACATCATCCCCAAAGTTGCTTTCATTTCCATTAAGAAGACATACTGCACCACCCTCCCCTCCTCCCCTCGCTCTGTCGATTAACCCAACACCAAATATCATCGTGGGCTGCTGAAACACTTTGCACTAAACACACAAAAGGTCCATCATTAGGTTTTCTGCTACTGCCATTAACTTTATACTAAGGCCATTGTTTAAGACTGAAAACAGAGCAAGTAATTTGGAGGTCAGTGATGCCATTTCTATCGCCACAGCTGAATAGTGTAATGTGGAATCTGTGACGGGGCCGCTCAGTGACGCTCCATTGAGCTGCCACAAACAACACGAGAGGGAAATGAACCACGGAGGCAGAAGACAGGGATATTTTCCCACCCAAAAAAAAACACGAAAACAAACAAAAAAAACTAAATAAATACAATAAAATGTATGAGCAGTGTAGGAGGAAAGGAATGCGCTTCTTAATGCATAATGCTGTATTTCCACATTAGAAACATTAATGGAGATTCGGCTTGTAATTAATAACATTAATTTTCTGGCACTTTTTGCATCATCCATTTGTCTGCATGTCTATATGTGATTTATACGAGTATTGAATTGTGAACGCCAACTCGTGGGCCACGGGCAAGGTTTTCAGTTTTATGTCTTTGGATCGCAAAGCCTGGCGGACATAGGATCAATTCAGCACATCTGAGATCTTGCTGTTAAAGAGACGCCTGGTTACAAGATAACTTTCTGCCGCGAGGTGGCGATAAGCCATTAGTCCAATATTTACAGGTACACATTAATTTGAAGAAGAAATGTGAAAACCTGGGAAGTTATTTTAAAAAAAGTATATAATGACCCTCACCAAAAGGCAAAACCTCTGCCATCCTTTTTGCTGAGGAAAAATCTAAATATTATTTATATTTGTGGTAATAAGCTTGACTTGAGAATCTAAGCTAAATTTATTTCATGAATTATCTTACTCTTTGGCATTTTATTGGGTGTCAAAGTTTACACAGTGTAGATTAATGTTGTGATTCACAGGGACCTGAAACAGATACCAGCTGAGGTAGGGCCATAGCTGCACAGGACATTGATTGCCTATCAATCACCGAGATAAACAGCTTTTTACAGTCATATTTGCACTGGCATGAGTAACACCGAATCTAAGTATGGTTCTTCTCAAGATTGGTGAAAACATTTGAAAAGGAACGAAAAATCATTTTATCGTTTTATGAAAACATTTTAATACGAATTGTGGTGACCAATGTCCACTGAACCTCAACCAGTTGTTTGGTCCTAAAACCTCATCTCGTTAAAAATGGGCCAGATATGATTTGCAAAGCAGGACAAGATCGAGCAATGTTAACAGACAGAAGACAAGCACTTTAGAGCACTTAGTATGTGCATCCCCTTTGTCCTAAATCATAGGTGTCAAAGTCAAAACCCGGGGGCCAAATCTGGCCTGCCACTGCATTTTATCCGGCCCGCGAAAGCAAATCAAACTTCATGAAACTTTCTAAATTCCGAAACAAAATTTCAAATTATACCCTGTAAACCACAATAACAGTCATTATTTTTGACTTTGGATTTGAAAACTCGGTATTCATTAATTTGTTGTCCGTTCTATATGTCATATCTTAGGGGTGAAATTTTCGAATGTCTTCCCCAAATTCATAACGGCTCTCGGGAGAAAATCGTAACTACAATTTGGCGCCCCTGTCCTAAATGATACATACTGAGAGACATTTTGCAACCACAAATACCCGTTCAACTCCCGTTCAAGTTCAGACAACATGACAAGTTCTAGACTCTTTTCAAAAGTGCTGTACAAATAAAATGTATTTGATCAATTGTATTTGATTATTTTTACAGATTGGATATACGTACTGTACATTGGGCTACTGTTTGCACATGCCGTCAACCCTTCACCAGTACAGCAAGGTGGTGCCTCGGGAAACAATAGCGGCTGGACTGCAAGCCCCACACCTGTCCCGCAGAACTCAGTAACCAGGGGCCTCCCAGGACCGCAGAACAGAGAGGCTGCCAAGAACCTGGGAATCTTTCCCATTGTTTACATGAGGTCAGTCGTCTGTGCGTGCCAGTCAAGTTCTTCCACACTGAACCTTTCCAATTATATCTTTACAGATCTGCTTTGTGAACTATGACATAGTGACATATGACAACAGCGATCTCACAAAATTGTAAGGCGAAAACTGCTCAAAAGATTAGTGCTTTAGATACAGTGTCAAATGCCATATCCACACGAACGTGCACAAGCATGTAAAACATATTTTCATGCTTGCCACTTATTAACTCTAACCAAAGCCCTGCTTGCTGATAAAAAACAAGAGTAGGGCACAAAGCTGCAGTTTCATTTTGGTGACTATGGGTTCTGCTTCATTATTTCATAATGTACATGTCATATCACGATGTGATGATGTGTCAAAAGAGGTAACTATGCTTCAGCTTATAGTCATATCTAGCCAGGGGGCTTTTAAAACCAGAGAACCTGAATTCTGTTCCTCCAGATTGCCAAGTCCCAACGTGTCATTGCAGTGATATTGGGATTTCCAGCTGTTGCTGATACAGCCCAATATTAGTATTTTTTTCCTGGGCCCCGTGCCCAGGAAGCAACATGTAAGCAGCAGATTCCTGACATTTCAACAAGGGACTACGAAGGGAAAATTCTTCCAGTTGAAGCAAATTTTGTGAAGAGATTTTCATCTTCCTGCATTGACCTTGTCCTCTTTGTTGTGGCCAAATTGTCTAATTCGGGTAGGTACAATCACATTGAGAGCATCAGGGCAGAGATAATTAAATGGCATATCTGATGGAAAAATGCACCCACATTCTGTGAAATAATATCAATATTTCCAGCAAATTTATTGCATAGAAACGGGGAAGGTTTTGAACCTCGTCCTCCTTTACTGGGGTAAATGTCGTTTCATTTCCTCAAATGTGAATAATTTCTAATTTTCTTAGTCCTCCCCAAAAGCAAAGAAATTATATTTTTTGGAAATATAACCCTGGTCATACTGAGGTTTTTTTTTGTGCTAATTTTCTAATATGGTTCACATCTGACAATCCCAGCTGCCCCAAAAAGTGCTGGGCTCCAATGAAACTCTCTGAGGCCCACCAAAACTTTAGGTCACATGACTGCTCAACATGACACCAGTACTAATTCTTCCCAAATACTACAGGTAGTTTTTCCTAACCATGTTAGCAGAGGCGACAGAGAAGCTTTGTTTATTGCATTGAAATAGCCAGCGTCAAGCTCACACTTCATTGATTTCATTGCGATATGAATCAATTGCAGTGTGTTTTATTGCTTTGAAATGATAAAAATGCAATGAAGAAATCCGGTTTGGAATGTTATTTTTATTTTGAGGATTTGAAAAAAAGAACAAAATGGATTGTGCATACTGTGCCACTTATCAGGACAACAGACAGAGTGCAATACAAGTGGGCCCTCATTGAGATGCGTTAAATCCTCAGTTGTCCTCGGTTATTTTTCTACTTTTACCTTTGCGGTCCATGACCCATCACACACCGCCGGCTTGTTAACAAGTGCCGCCTGTAGGGCATCTCGCCCCGCCGAAGTGTCGCAAATCTTCATGCGACATAGGTATACATTAAGTATGACTGCGCACGCATGTTGGAGAACACACACATTTGAGTCGTAATAGTTTCGTGCCCTGGGTTGTTAGAATGGATAGAGCACACACAGAGATCTAGTCTTTAGAATTCCTGCTGATAAACAGGTTGTTAAAGCGCTATATAAATCAATATGTATTGTATTGTAAAAAATACAAAATGGCCTCCTTCGTGGTGGAGTATATCTGACCTGGAAGACAAGCTATTGTATCTCAACTGGATTTTTCCAGAAAAAAAAAACAAAGGAAACAAAAGACAAATAAAATCATTCACTGAATATCATAGGTCAAATGTGCCATGGCATGCAAGCATGTCGACACGAGAAGAGAGAAAGACAAACCATTCCTTCGTGTCTCCCTCCTACTCTGTGCATGTGATTCTTAATCCATAACCTCTCCGTAACCAGGTCACATGAATCCCCCCTACCTCTGCAATCTCTGGTGATCTTGCCCACAAACACATCAATGTGCATTCCTTCCCATGGAGCGGATCATCCACCTCAACAACAATAACAACAGTGATATTTACAGCCAGGTCCCCTGGGGGAGGCCAAGTTTCTTGTCACGAAGCGCACGCTGTGCCTCATTGCATATTCCTATTATACTGGACTTCGACAGGAAGCACAAGGTCGGTTGAGTCCTACATTTGAGGCTCTGTATTCTGGGATTTCTCAAGGATCTATAACAGAGACCTTGACTTTGTTGTCAGTGAGGTAGTAAATGTGGTTGCTTATTCTTGTCCTGACGTAGAATTCTCTTGATAGATGGGCCAGCAGAACAATAGACACTTTAACTGTCGCATTCATCTTTTGTCAAATCTAAGAAAATATTCTATAAATCAGAGTTGTATTCCAATGTTTAAAGTAGTAGCTCATCTCGGATTGTGATGGTGCAGTTCACTCTTTCTGTAGACAACCCAGAACATCATTTACATAAGTATGTTAAATGTAGCCATGACAGTTACCTTTTCTTTCGTGGATGGGTTTCTGTGCACCTTTTTGAGAGAGTGGGACCGCCAAAAAAATCCCAATCCCCCCCAAAATTGGAAAATTTGGAGCTCAACTAAATCTAAAGACATCTCCCGCCACATTCCTTTATGTTTAACGTTATGCTAAGTTACAAGCAGTTCTTATGTTATTACTGAATTATGATTCTCATGCACCTTCTTTAGGGCAGCCCGGTAGCCGAGTGGTTAGCACACCGGCTTCACAGTGCAGAGGTCGCCGGTTCGTGTCCCGGTCCGGCCTCCCTGTGTGGAGTCTGCATGTTCTCCCCGGACCCGCGTGGGTTTTCTCCGGGTCCTCCGGTTTCCTCCCACACTCCAAAAACATGCATGGCAGGCAGATTGACCACTCCAAATTGTCCCGAGGTGTGAGTGTGACAGTGACTGTTGTATGTCTTTGTGTGCCCTGCGATTGGCTGGCAACCAATTCAGGGTGTCCCCCGCCTCGTGCCCGAAGACAGCTGAGATAGGCTCCAGCAACCCCCGCGACCCTAATGAGGAATAAGCGGTACGGAAAATGAGATGAGAGATGAGATGAGATTCACCTTCTTTAATCCAGGTTAGCTAACGACAGAGCATGTCAAGATACACTTGGAAAGCAGAAGGTCAACAAAGATGCCCTGTCAGTAAAACTGTTGTGTGTTCCACCATCGTATGTGTATGTGTGTGTGCACGTGAGGGACTGTTTTGGTCTATGATGCCCTACATAAAGCTGCTGACTCTTGTCAGAGCCTCAACCTCTGTGAGCACTAATCATTACAGAACCTGTAAATGCCAGCTCCTCTTAAGCACATTCTGCAAACAAATTCAACACAAGCACAAACCAGTCATTCTAATCTACTTATTTATTGTATATATAATATGCGGGCGGCCCGGTGCCCCCTGTGGGTTTTCTCTGGGTACTCAGGTTTCCTCCCACATTTCAGAAATATGTATGCATGGGAGGTAAATTGAAGACTCTAAATTGTCCCGAATTGAGACCGAGTGTGTGAATGTTTGTGGATATGTGCCCTATGATTGGCTGACAACCGGCTCAGGGTGAAACGTAACAAGCTCAAAATAAATAATTGACCAGAGTTGTACTTTTCCAGATTGATGATTGATCTATTCATATAATAATGACACCACCATGCACATTTCTTCTTTGGCAAAAGTGCCGTTCTGCAATGTGGTTCCGGACCGTGGTCCCCCTACTGTGTATTCCGAGGCAAGAACAAATGCAGGAAAAGTGTTGTGCTGTCCTTTCCACAATTCATTACTAACGGACACATCAGCCTCATGTCTTGATTAAATTACTTTGTTTTCTGTATTTCAGTACTCCTCGGTCACTTTCTCAACCACTGCTTCGGGTCTCAACACACGACAATTTCAGTAAAACAAGGACAACCAATGGGCAGTCCTCCTGATGAAATACAGTGGGGCCTTGGCTTACAAACTTAATTGGTTCAAAGACAGAGTGTGTAAGGCGAAAAGTGTGTCTCCCAAAAAATAATTTCCCATAGGAAACCATTAAAATGAGAAGAATCCGTTCCCAGGTCTCCATAAAATATAATTTTCAACTAAATAAGCCTGAAAACTACACACAACATACCTTATTCGATGTATAATAAATGTGCTATTGTATTGTAATGAAAGAAACACACTGCACTATATAATAAAGTCACTTTATTTACATTTGTGATGGTCATTGATGGCTCTTAATTGACACCTGTTGCTTTCTGACTTGTAAGGTCTTATGAAACTGAGGCATCACATTATCATTCATCATGTTGATGATTCTCATAGCCACAGTCTTTTCTGGATGGAACTGTACAATAAAAGCCTGCACATCATTCCACTTAGCCAACATTGCCTCGATGCTCTCACTTGATGCTGCAGCCATCTCCTCCACCTCGCCCTCAGATGACAACTCCTGAATTGCTTGCTTCTCCTTGTCCTCTTGAAGGCAAATCAAATCCTCTGTGTTGAGGACCTCATTATGGTCAGCAACAAGCTCCTCGATGACATCTGCATCCACTTCGAGTCCCGTAGGTGCTGGCAGAGATTTTATTACAACAAAAGGCGCGGCTCCGATGATTCCACGGACCCGGAAAATCGCGACAAAAGAAGGTGGGCAGGGGCGATCCGTCCAGCCTATCAAGCTAGGCAAAATAAAACGGCACACGGGGATGCAAAAGCTCGCGATCCCGGAACTTGCGCGATCGCGGTAAACAATCACCTCAGGCGAAGCATACTCTTGTGTTGGCAAGTCCAGGCGCGAGGCGTGGTAATCACTGGTGAGGTGACAGCGAATCGTTTAAATGTCCCAGTGTCGGTGATTAGGGGATTGACAGCAGCTGGCGGAGGTCAGGAGTTCGGTGTCATTAGTCACGTGAAAGCATCAAGTAAATAAAGCCTTTGTGTAAAGCTTTGTTGCGAAGGATGGTAGCAATGGTGGACTTAGCATATCGGTACCGGGCCGCTAAATCAGAAAAACGCACACCTCGTTCGTGTTTCTCAATGATCTCCTTCTTCTCCTCGACTGTAATTTTGTTTTGTGTCTTCTTCGGCTGTACACGAGCATGTGGTGGGGTCTTTTTCGGTGCCATAACACCAAAGGTATCGTTGAAGACGATCGACGTGTGCACTCAGAGAAAGGGGGTGTGGAAAGGTAGCCCGGCTGGGGCGCTGTTCGGTCGTCTGCTTTGTTGTTCTTCTGCCGAAGATTACTCCGCCAGCCGTGGTGCGGCGGCACACCGTGTGTATCCCGAAAAGTAGTGCTTAATCCAAGGTTTAATTTTCATAAATTTAACGTTCGTAAACCGAAAATGTCATAAGGCAAGGTGTTTGTAAATCGAGACCCCACTGTACTTTGAATTTGGTCTGACTGGTCCCGATCCTGTAGTTTTGCCATGTGGAAAAGGAGCATTTCACTGTCGATCACATCGTTCCTAGCTAACATTCTTCAACTGTCTGGACATTTCATTGAGGGATTTTATCACCACCGGGTAGCCAGCAGTGACGCTGCAGAAGCATCAAGCTGCCTCTTTCTGACAATATAGGTGTGGTATCTGTCTTTTTTCAATTTTAAAGGCAGGGATCTCTTCCCTGAACCCTGATTATGTATAGCATCAAGGTTACACTAAACCTAGAATCCAGCAAGAACATATTGAATCAATATCGAAACAATCAATTCCACGGTTGCCATCAAAAAGCATTAGATAATGCACGTTTTTAAAATCAGTTTTGAGATTCTGAAATGGCGTCATGCATGATGATTTGGTTTGGGTGACTTTGGAGTCAGATTTTTTGGGGAAAAATATGTCTCATTACATTGCTGGCGTCAGGCGGACTCCTGGTCTACAGCAGGGTTTATCTTTTAAATTATAAACCCTGCTGAGATTTACAAGAAAACGGCAGAAAATAATTGTTTTCTGCTGTTTTCTTGTAAATCTCATGAAAAAAAGATTCTACGTGTTGGAGATCATATACTGCAAGGTGAAACCATATTTAATTTTATTTAAAATTGCATTTTCTGTATAGCTCTCTCTCTTGTTTCTATTTATAATTATATTTTATTTATTGCATTCTATTTGTGATTGCATTTTATTTATTATAGTACCTATCCTTGTCTGTGACTGTAAAGTGTCCTCGAGAGCTTTGAAAGGCGCTTACAATGTAATATATTATTATTATTATTTAATTTCACCAGTACAGTGAAACGTATCCAAGTTAGCCAAGATTATTTTCAAGTTAAAATGAATATAAATCCACTGAGTCCGGTGCAGAATTCACCACGCAACAACGTAGGTCGTTTCAAAAATCTGTCACATTGCCTTACATTTCCATAACTGTTGAAGATACGAAAAATCATGAAAATGATTCATATCAAGTTTTCGCAGCAACATTTTGAACTAAAAAAATCCAATAAAAGGATGTTTATAAAAATGTTTCCAAACATTCAATATGCGACAAGCCCTTGCTTACACTGCATCCATTGAAATGTGGTTCCATTTCTTGATGAACCCTTTTAAAATTAAATCAGAAATCTGCATTGAACACATCCTTGACTCATTGTTATCACACTCTAAGACACAGCACACCTTCACTTTTCCAGTGATCGGCATTCTCAGCGAATAGCAATGAAATCAGTGTAAACCATGCTTTATGCAAAAACTGCAAACATTGCGGTCTGACAAACCACAGAAGCGGCAAATTGGAAGACTTCATATTTCAAACCAAACGAGTCTTATGCAATTTTTAAACGTGACTTACGCTTATCAAACACCCTGAAAAAGTTCCCCATGTTCAAACAAATATTGCCTACGTCTCCAGCAGATGTCATTCTAATGTGTGGAAATTCATTTGTGTCATAGGTGCCGCCCCCAGACCTGCCTGTGACTCTCCGGTGGGGCTTCGTCAGTCATTCAATCTTTTCTCTGCCTTTTCCTCCACCGGGTTCACAAGAGGTTCACTCCTCCTTAGCAGAGCAATACCAAAGCCAGCCTGCCACATTATGAGCTCATGCACCCCAGGCCCCAAGAGAAGGAAATGTTCTGTCCTCGTCTCGGTGTTTGCGTGCACGTCTACAGTATGAGTATTCAGTTAACTGCTTTGGTGTACAGCATTTAAAAACACTTTTAGGTCACATCATTAGCGGTCTGTTTGGCTGATCCGTGGAAAACTATGACAGCGTTGGTCACGTAAATAGTGGAGATATTCTTGCTACTTCTACCATTCAGCCTGTCAAATGTATATGAAGCTGTGGTGCACAGCTTCACAATGTGTTTTGTTTGTTTGAGTAAATGTCAAATCCGCAGTATGATTGACCTCATTTGAACTCTTGAATTAGAGAACTGTATCAGGCCAGGACTGGCGGTGCACCACCAGATCATTATTGATGCTGAAATGTGTGGAGTATTATGATTACGTAAAAAGAAACCAAACTTACACTGCCCTACAACAGGTGTGCCAAGCACAATGTCAGCCACTCATCAAGGCATTCTCTATCCCGGTGATCCTATTCAGGGATTTGTGAAGGTGAATCTGATCTCAGTTGATTTGAGGTAAAAGGCAGACCACACCTGGGTTGGTGGGTGAGCAAAACAGACAAATATCACAACGCTTTATTAAACTAGGTGGCTTGTTCGTTTGTTTATCATTCAAACCCAAGAGCAAAATTAAGTGGTACCAACTTGTCACTCAAACCCATATCAAATATCCAATGTTGGACCACCCAGAGCCCCTTCCCAAATTACATGGGAGATGCAGTATGTAGTCTTAATGAAAATGAAATGAAAAAGGTGTAATTTGGCAGTGTTGACTTTGCTGGGCGAGAGGCGAATTCACTCGAACGGTGGCGCAGGACAGCTGTCATCAAAAGGGTCACTGCAGTCTGGTGGTGCTATGTCATTGATAGTCCATTAAAATATGAAAGCTTTCTGTGGTGTAAAAAATAAAAGATTGGGCACCGGAACGCTGCCCTTTGCTAAAACAGTGAATATTAAAACAGTTGATGAGGGTAACACAAACCTGATAACTCAATTGTGATAAGAATGACCCTAAATTCTTTTTTGTTGTTTATTTATTTAAATAACCCAATAAATTGTATCACTACTTGTTTAGCCCTGGTATAAATAGCAGCTCGTTATATTGACATGAGATCAATATTTAATGAGCTCACAAAAAAACGTTTTCAGTCTCCATATTTGTTTCTATCTATTTCTCGATTGCTGACATGAGCACTACAATATTAACTATTTTTATGACCACCAACTCATTACCTCTCTTCCCTCCACTGTGCAGGAAATAAGATCGCTCCCAACATGAAGACAACAGTTGGTGTTGAGCCTTTTTTTCCTAGAGCGATTACAGACTCACTGATTACTAGGACAATATATTTGATTTGCCAACGCTGAAACCATGTCACTGCTCTTGTTGGATTGCTGTGATGATACATATGAACATCAAAATAGAAGCAGTCACATTTTTTTCATTTTAGTGGATAGGCAGTATGTAGCTCGCTGGCCCGACTTAATGTTCACCATCAGGTCGGTGGGTCAGGGAGGAAAAAAAAAAACATTGAACAGCACCTCTGGTTCTCGGCTGAGACCACCACCAAAATTTTGCCATGCACCTATGATTGTATAATCTTTGTGTTGCCAATGGAGTGGTTTGCCAGTTGATGACTAATCTGACCTTTGCATGTGAAACAGGTGGAGCGCTGTGACACATTTAACAGACACTGGTTCTTGACAAATGATCAGAGCCCGTTCTATTAGCAAGTATCAACCCTGTGGCAGTTTGCCATTCAGTCAGATGCTGCACAGCCTTTGGTGCAGTTACCCGTACTGTTGACTGATCCTCTAGTTCCTCAAATAGACAATAACTGCTGGTTTCAATGTAGAGGCTTTCACTCTAAGCGCTTAAGTACACTGTTCACTCTGCAACATTTGAGCACGACAGAAAATAAATGAGCCTCAGTGAGGTGCTAGAAATTCTTGAAATAAAATATTGTTTTGCTACTTACGGTTTGAAGAGAACGGTACTTAAGACAATTGAGCTTTAATTTCATTGCATGTTTCTTTCATTACATGTGAACCACTCACTGAATAGACACACCTGTACGCATGAGTGGATCTTCTTCTTTAACTGTTTATTGCATCAAGATTTATCTTTGCACAAGATAAAATAACATCTTGAAAATGTATGGCCAAATGCTGATTGGATGAAGTTTGATTTTCTATATGTTCTGTAAGGAAATGACATTGCTACAGATGTTTGCAGCATCTTAAAGGATGGTAACTTCTGATTCACAGTTAAAATCAGTATGGCAAAAAGATAGTCTGCAGCTATTTTGTTGTGAATACGCATTCAACAAATAAAAAAGGGTTGTGACCAGGATATGCAATTAGCCATGGATTTATCGTCCTAGAAAAGCTTGCAAGTGTAGCAGTGTAATCTCTAATGTTCTTGAAGGTCCTTGCTTGGACAAATGGTGTGATCACTTCCTTTTAATGAACGCTATATTTTCTGGCTTTTCACTCTCAGATAAAACTCTTGCAATGCGGTGCAGCAGAACCACAGCTATTTCAGAGGAATACAGCCGGTAAGTGTACATAAAGGAGGTGAGTGTAAAGTGAGGTTTTCGACTGTAGTACATAAAATTGTTGAAGGGGGCAGGGGTGAAAGGCGTGTTATCCAATGAACATAATTTCTGAGGTGCATGTGCAAACCGCAGGATAAGCAGATCAGAGAATGGATGGATGAATTTCATATCTGCAAAGCATGTGGACCACATGCCTTACCTTTCCACTCGGGAACTGATGACACTAAATTGTTGCAGCTTTGTATGTTGAATTCTTTCTCAATCTAAATTGCTCAAGAGAGTGAGGTCTCTAAATGTCACATTTGCATTTTGAATCATCTTTGGCAAAACTTATGGAACTAAACGTCACAGTGTTCCTCTAGCTTTTCAAATTTATATTAAAACATTGCTGTCATGCTAGAAACCACACATCATTCTTTTGTGCGTTTTAATAATTTAATAATTCATGCTCCAACTGCAATCTTACCAGTAAGACAGTTATTTTGGCCAAAACGTGACTTGTTTGACGCAGTCTCAGAGTAAAAACAGGAACTTCACGGAATAAAGTCTGGATTTTCACATTCTCAGTCCTTTCTGCCCTCGCTCAATACAACCAGGTTCAGTTTCTTGTCCGTACAATTTACTGACTAAGTAAAGATGCATGCGTGTTAGACGTGTTCATTGTTTGTGATTGCCGGGAGATAATCATTTTGGTGAGAATTTAAATACAGTAAAGTCTCGTTATATCGATATCGGTTATATCGATAGTACCGCTTATTACGATGCTATTTTCATTTCCCTTGCACATTTCTAGTCTTTTTATGTATAATTAGTACCGTTTAGTACAATACCCGGTTATGACGATAATCCGGTTATTACGGTGCTCCTTTTCATCCCCCGCCGGCCATTTTTGTTGTTTATATCGATATATCCGTCGCGCCATTGGTCAACTTGGTCACGTGTCTTGTTACGTGAGCCGCCATCGGTCGCGCCATTGGTCGACTTGGTCACATGAGCCGCCATCGGTCGCGCTATTGGTCGACTTGGCCGTGTGACTTTGTCACGTGACACGCCATCGGTCGCGCCATTGGTCAACTTGGTCACGTGTCTTGGTTACGTGTCACGCCATCAGTCGCGCCATTGGTCGACTTGGTCAGGTGCCCAGCACCCGTGTAGCAGAGCCATTTTCATTTTCAGACGCTAGCTCGTGTGTAGCAGACGAGATTGAAGTGTTTGTGTTAAAAGGTAAAAATGGGAAGCAGAAGAAGATTGATGACTTTTTTAAATTGTATACATAATACAGTAAGATGTAAGCGTTGCAGTTTCCCTGTTGTGTTATGCACATGCCCACTGTACTGTATATGAATGCAATCGTTTTTTGCAACAATGTTTCTTGTTTTGTCTGCTGAAGCGCGATGATTTGGAAAATTATTAACATTCCATACTGTGTATTAAAGGACAGCCCATGTCACTTTTTATTCAAATGCAAATAAAAATGACTTCACGCCAAGACGTCTTGCATTGCTTGTGAATCCAAACAATGGCTTCAGATTCGGATAATATGCTTTCTTGTTACACATCCAGTTATGAATATGTTTCAAATACACTGTAGTTCTGAAGATTAAAGCATACATGTTTACAATCATTAAAGAATTATATGTGCCATTTTGAGGCAACATTGGGGGAACATCTCACCCCAAAAAAAAGGGAGCTAATGGCCAGCTCCGTTTCTTATATGGCGCTTGGCTGCCCTCTTTTGGCAGCTTTTGTTTAATGCAGTTCGGCTCGGCGCAGGATCGGATATATCGATAGTCCCGGTTATATTGATATTTTTTCGGACTCCCTTGGATATCGATATAACGAGACTTTACTGTAAAAGACAATTTCTATGATTGTGTACAGGTAAGCCTACATTGGAGCTTCATGTTAACAAGTCCTGAATTTGTAGAAATAGAATTCAGTCCACTCTAGAAATTGTCAAATTCTATTTCTGCCGTAACTGAATGCGGTTATTCATAAGCGCTGTGGTGAAATCAAAAGGTATAGATTGGTATACATTTTTTCAAGTTGTGTCGCTGTGAGATATCTGTACCGGTACTTTGTGCAAGAAGGACAACATAGATTTTTTTTTACTGCACCTAGTGTTTTTAGGCCATGAAAAAAATTACAAAACAATATTTTGGGATTATACTGGATATTTAGGGTCCATGCAAACAATTGTTTTGACAGATATGCAGCGATCACAATATTCTGGCTGATCAACAATCCGCAATTTTACAAAAGACTGACCTGCCAATTCCAATTATTATTATTGTCGATCTCAATTCTTTTTTTCAGCTCCAACAGAATACATGTTCAATGTTAAAATATTGCAAGTCCTTTCAACAGCATATGAAGTAATTCTCAAAAATAAAAATGTACATACAGCCTATCAGCCATCTCAAACCCGAAGAGGACAGTGGATTACTTTTTCAATTTTCTGCAAAGGCAGAAGAGATCGCTGCTCAAGACCAGTTTCTTCTTAAGGGATCGGCCGACCTTAACTCTCCAAAGTAAGAATATTCTTGCCAAACCTGATTCCAGCCAACCAATCGTTGCATACTGTAACTCGTTGCGTTTATCATTATTATATATAATAATATTCGTAAATTGAGGTTTAACTCTCCCCCAAAACCTTGGCAAGTAGGATCCAAATTTAGTCTCATGCTTACCTGATGTAGTCAGTGACGTCGGTGAGGTTCATGGCTGGTGAGGCACTGTTGTCATCACAGTCAGATTTAAAAACATGAACTACACAGAGTATCTTATTCACCATTTGATTGGCAACAGTTAACGTGTTTTGTTTAAAATGTCATGTCAGCATTCTTTATATAAACTGTAGCATAGAAGAAAATAATTAAAAAAACGAGATTATCGTGTTACCTTTACTTATAAATTAAGTCCATGCACCGCTCCTTCTGAAGAAAGGCATCAATAACTTTCAGTTATTGATGCAACAGTTTTAAAAGTCTCTCTATTTCTTTCAATTTAGATATGTAATCCTCCATTCTGAAAATAAGGCCAAGCAATACGAAAAAATGACTGGATGGTTGCACTTAACTTGCTAACTGTTTACTGTAGCTTGCCCTCACTAATTCTATTATTCTGCAGCCAAGGAGGCGCAATAAGAATCTGTAATCACCAGCGCCCCCACAGTTTTGATAAAAAATAAAATAAAATAAACACTGCAGTACAGTGTTTATAATGTAAATTATAATGTACATTATATGCACCAGCTAAGCTGTAGAAATTTAGTTCATATACTAAAAGTGTTTGAACACTTTAATAGCGATATGCTGAGGAACAACAATGCGGTCTCACTGCAGAGCAAGCCAGCACAGTTAGCATAGTGATTGCGCAATCCATGGTGAGGCTCAGCCGGCTGCCGCCTCACCACTCGTCTCTACTTAGTATTTGAACGGTAAATGTGAAAATTCAACGATTTTGAAAAAAAATCCAAAAACGGTGAAGTTAAACAGAAAAGAACTTTAAAGTACAAATCACAAAATAAATATAACTGTTTAATTTATTTTTTCATTTGATATTTCCATGATGACAAGTGAGGCACGGCCTCACCTGCCTCCCCTGACTAAACGTCACTGGTTGTCGTTCA
Organism: Hippocampus bargibanti; assembly: GCF_051943395.1. NCBI lineage: Eukaryota > Metazoa > Chordata > Actinopteri > Syngnathiformes > Syngnathidae > Hippocampus > Hippocampus bargibanti. The sequence goes on along the minus strand of NC_142738.1, from coordinate 19,408,999 downwards.
TGCAGTGCCATATGTGTAACCGGCCTCAGGCCTAGGGGATACCTGGGTCGTTCCAAATGAGTCACAGGCAATAATTCCTTTCAGCTGCGCGCGTGCGCAATCGCGCACTGCTTGCACATACTCAGCACACAAGAACATCTATGCAGAGCACATTTTGCAATGTAGCTCAATGAGTGACAGGTGTCCAGACAATAATGCCGTACAGTTCACGCAGAACGGCGCGAAAGTGCCCTGCCCATACGCGCAGTGATACTGGCGTGATACTGGTGTGTGGCCACAGCGTATACATCTGATGTTGCTCACAGTGGTCCTCAGTGTGCTCAAAGAGCTTGTGTGTCTGCTCAGACACACATTGGTCACAAGCAGTGAGCACTGTGAGTCAATAAGGTGTTCTGTGAACGACGAGGAAAGATGAAGCGTGTGTTATTGCCTTGCTCAGCCGGCAGCGATTTATTACTGACTACATACAGGTAACATCCGATTTACGACCGGCGCGACTTACGAGAACCCGTACTTACGACCACAACCGCCAGACTTCAGGGAGCCTATCTCAGCTGTCTTCGGGGGGCACGAGGCGGGGGGGGGGGGGGGGGGGGGTTGCCAGCCAATCGCAGGGCACATAAAGATGTACAACAGTCACTCTCACACTCAACCTAGGTACAATTTGGAGTGGTCAATCTGCTTGCCATGCATGTTTTTGGCGTGTGGCAGCAAACCGCAGGACCCGGAGAAATCCCACGCGGGGCCAGGTAAAACATGCAAGCTCCACACAGGGAGGCCGCCACCGCCAGAACTTTTTTAAAATTATTCTATGGCTGCCACCGCGACAGCCAGCAACGCGACAGAGACAGAGGTCTGTGACGCATTTGGACCGACCCAGGTATCCCCTAGGCCTGAGGCCGGTTACACATATGTACATGTGGCACATCCAAAGCATCACACAAAATGTCCCTGATTACGTTACAATCATGAGGAGGTCAAGAAATTATTATTTTGAATACCTGTGAATGACGAGGAAAGATGAAGCGTGTCATTGCCTCGCTCAGCCGGCAGCGATTTATTACTGAATGCGCATGTGTGGGCTGAGCCTATGTTGTCTTCCTCTGTTCCATTCACAGGAGCGTAGCGCCATCTACGTAGTGCCATCTACTGAGTTGGTAGTCTAATTGAATAAAAATACGGGCAACTGTAACTAGTCACATTTATTATTATTATCAGTATCTGAAACTCATGACAAAATGTTAGTGGACACCCGGGCAGACAACTCTGAAAAGTTGCCTGCCCCATTTTTAACAACTTGAAACACAATAAGACGACTAATCGCAAAAAAAAAACATTGTTGCAAAGTATAAAATATTTTTTTAATGAAGTACCTACCACAAATGATCCCTTGCTTAATTTATAGTAAATATCCCATGCCGAAGATTTTTCTCTAGTTGTTGTTGTCGTCGTAGTGCACACTGCAATGTTTGCGTTGTGTTGTCTGCTCAAAGCCACGGGGCTTCCTCTTTCTAAGCGGCTTTCAAAACTGTCAAGTACACTTTTCAGTCACAGTGTAATCCGAAGCAGGAAGCAGGCTTCTGATTGACTGCCGTGCTGAGTATGCAAATTGCCAAACGAACGTTAGTTTGGCAATTTGCATACTCGGCAAGGCAGCCTGTTTCCTGCTTCGGAGTACACCGTGACTGAAAAGTGTACTTCAAAGTTTTGAAAGCTTAAAAAAAGAGAAGTGCACTTGGTTTGTAGTGGTTTGCTTGTAGCGTTTGCTTTATTGAATAAAACAAAAGTTTGATTTAAAAATAATCTTTTTTTTTTCCTGAAGAAGTTGTCGGCCACCGGGGCCGAGACGTTTTGAAAGTTGTACGTGCCGGGCCTCTGGGCAGACGTTATTTCAAACACTGTTATTTTATATAACAATATTCGTAAATCGAGGTTCAACTCTCCCCCAAAACCTTGGCAAGTAGGAACCAAATTTAGTCTCATGCTTACACGTTGTAGATCATGCAGTGGCATATGCACCACATCATCAGTTTGCCACTGGGATTTTATTCATGATGAACTCAAGAGCGCTGGATTGATGGATTAACCCCATGGAATTGCCACAGACCATCTGCCTGTCTGTTCATCTTTTGTCAGCCTTTGCTAATCTGTCACATGTGCAATTAAACATGAAATGAAACATCAGAAACCGCCTTCAGTAGGACATCTGTTGGACCAATCATGGTATCAAGATAGAGTTCCTCTTTATTTCTTTAAAATACAAACTTTCACATATGTTGATCTCATTAGACCTACTTTAGAACTTTAGTGGTGAATCATAAGTCTCAGTGGTGAAAAATAATAAGATTGATTTTCTCTCTGTGATTACACTGAAGACACCAGAGTGAGGCTTCAAACATGGTATGAGGCGCACGGTTCTTTTGCTTTCTAGGATGATTTGTCCACGGTATCATGCACACCATTGATTGCCACCTGTTCACACACAGTTCCACAGCACTTTGGAAAAATTCCTCCATCTTCCCGCTCCAGTGATTTGGTACAATAATTAAGTGTCTCTTTTTCCTCATTTGGTCTTGATGTTGAATGTCCATTTGATAGCTCGGGTATTTGTTCTGTTCAGCTCAGCCAGTGTGAGGAACATGTGTAAAACTGTGATTCTGGAGAATCAAAACAATGGCTTCAGATTCGGATAATATGCTTTCTTGTTACACTTCCAGTTATGAATATGATTCAAACAGTTCTGAAGAGGAAAGCATACATCTTTGCAATCGATTAAAGAATTTATTCCATGTCATTTTGAGGCAACATTGGGGAAAAACGATCACCAGAAAAGAGGCACAAAATGGCGACCTCCTGTGGCCACCTCCGTTTCCACAGGCTGATAAATTCCTTATATGGAGCTTGGACACGCTCTTCTGGTGGCTTTTGGGTGCAACACAAGGTTTTCAGACCAAACAATATAGCAAAATACATTGACGTGAGGGAAGGACTGCTACAATGTGTCTTTTTTTCCGTGTGGGGCGTTCATTTAGTAACGTCACGTACGGACTCGTCACCAACTCAAAAACAAGACTTCCTGAATATTCAGCGCGAGTCTTAAAACATAAAATATAGCTATATGCGGTGGAATCTTTTTAAAATACGCTCAGTCGAAGTCATTTGAAGCCATTTTACAAATTATGGACGCAACTTGTCCGGAGACGTCGGTTGTCCTTTAAGCATTTAACCAATCGCATTTCAGCCATCTTTGTTACCAGGTTCAGAAATTTACCTGGACACCTTAACAATTAGTTCTGATAAAATAGATGAAACTGTTGCTTTGACAAATCAGATTTTGAGTTGGTAACCCAAGGCCTGCTGGAAGGCGCTGGAAACATCAGTTTGCACAAATTATGTTTGACTAGTCACATGATTGGCAAGTTACTAGCCAATCATAGATTCACTCGCCGCTAGTGATAAGAGCATACTGGCCAGAGCTACCACCCCCTATCTGTAGTGAGCTGCATAAGCAAATATATTGTTATGTTGATTTCATTGCGGTTTTGTTAACCTACAATGGCTGAAGGAGGAGAAGACAGGGATTTAGTTGGAGATATACTGTCAAAGCCATTTTCAAGACAGATTTTTCAAGAATAGATGGGCATCATTCAGAAAGGTTGGACAGCTCCGAAACTAACAAAATAGCAAATAATATTGCAATTTTATGAGATTACCATGAATCATAGTAATAGTAAACATTAGAACAGTTTAATAACAGTATTTCTTAAGTTTCTTCAAGTCACAAATTATTTCCTTTCTTTCGGCACCGTCTAGTGGACAGCTGCGGAATGATTCAGACGTAGCACTACTGAAGGCCTAGCAATGAAATTCATGGCCCGCCACTGCTGTTTGTACATGATCCAGTTAAATACTTAATCATCATTACAATATTGTTCAAATACTACTTTGACATGATACTCAAGATACAAATATTATTACAGTATATTACAAAATTCTGCCTAGACGCATGTACAGTAGATCACGCAAAATGCAGTTCCAAAGAACGTCCAGTGTCAATTAACAGATGAGGATTTTATTAGTTTGTGCATTGATGTTTCACAAATATGGGTCTCCAGAAACCCTGAGGCCTCTAAGAGCTAATCTGATGCCTGTCCTATAGTTTCATCACCATGTCGGCGGCCAATGGTCAACTCTATATGACGTGTCCAGGCTCAAGGCTGTGTGACACACTTCATTCTAAATTATTGCAGACCACGATGCAAAGCTTGTCTGCTGAAGACAGAGCGCCACCAGTGTTGATGCAATGACACAGTTGTTTCCTCCTGCAAAAAAAAAGAAACACAAATAATCAGACTGAATTTGATCTGCACTAATTCATCAGCATCTTACGTCCACCCACAAGCCTCAGTCTGCACATTTCATTTAGAGATTGGTATGCATAATGCTGCGAGTGCAATTTAGTGTTGCTGCTAAATGACAGATTAATCACACTGCTGTGAGTCTCTGTAATCCGATTCCATTCAAATTCATTCGGGACAAATCTCATGTCGTCATAGAATAGGCTTTTAGTTCTAGGTGGTCGAAGGCAGACAACACACATAGCATCATCCATCCAGAATGCACAGCAGGCAAACATGAAAATTTGAAAATTGCACAAGAAAAGATACCACTGCAATAGGTACAACCACTTATCAAATTTGATTAAATTCACACTTATTTTCTCCTTCCAAAACATGAGAATGTTGATAGTTTATTGATTGACACCAAATGCAGTAAATTATAAGGACATCATTAATATTTTACCAGAGTGCAAAAACTGCAATATTTCTAATATTTTGCTTCTCAATAGCTCAGAAACATAACTGATACATTAAAAACACCAATCAATATGCTAGTATGTCACTCTAAACACTAAAATAATAAATACCTCTCTAAACGTGTCAATCAATTTGCTATGAGTAACATTGTATCTGTTGATGTTTTCTTTTTTAATATTCGTCAAGAAATGGAAATATCTTGAATTCACGCTTGTGCACAGCCTTTGGACTTTCATATGACACTTTTGGGTAAATGATAAGAATAAGGATAAGAAAACCTCGAATCCTAGGGACGTTGTGTTAATTTAATATAGCCCAACCATGATTTGCAAATATTCTCTTTTTATTTATGATTAACACAATGTCACAATGGCAAAATTCCCAGTTCACAGTCACAAAGTTCGGAAAAGAAGAAAGTCGATTCACAAAAGGTTTCTGAGATGGTGAAAAGGCAGTCTCTCTCACAGCGCCATCTTGAAGTCAGCAGAATAAAATAACAAAATAATGCAACACAACACATAAGGCACACCACCCTTCTGTACACTCCTTGTTTGAAGTACAGTAAAGTGTCGTTATATCGATATTCAAGGGAGTCCGAAAAAAATATCGATATAACCAGGACTATCGATATATCCGACCCTGTTTGCATGTAATTTTCTCCGTGCGTGCATAGAAATAGTATCGATATAACCGGGAGTATCGATATATCCGATATCGATATAACGAGACTTTACTGTAGTTTAGATATAAGACCTTTAACAAGTGGATGAAGGACTTCATGAAGAAAATGTGCATGCATAAATGCCTGCTACAAGCTAAGTTTTGAAAGCAAAGAAGAAGCTGTCGGTTCCTATGAAATAAAAACTAAGCAGTCTTACAAATAATCATAAACAGTGGATCTCACAGGGGGTCTGCAATTTTCTTTCATTCATTAATGTTGCGGACCATTTCATCCTTGCGAGGAGGTGTGCTGGAGCCTATACCAGATGTCTTCAGGCACTAGATGGGGGACACCCTGAATTGATTGCCAGCCAATCCCACGGCACACAGAGACAAACAACAATTCCCTCTCACACTTAAGGAAAATTTTGAGTGTTCAATCAGCCCAAATTGCATTTTCTTTTTAATGTGGGAGGAAACCGGATGACCCGGAGAAAACCCACACGGGCCAGGGGAGAACATGCAAACTCCACACAGGGAGGGTGAAGGGGGATTTGAACTCATGACCTTTGCACTGTGAAGTCGGTGTGCCAACCATTCGCCTACCGGGCCACCGTCTGCAATATTGATCAAGTATTTAATGTAACTGTATTTTTCCAAAGTAAGGCAAATGAGAACCAATTGTTATTTGCAATGATGACTTGGCTGGAGAGACCTGAGATGTAATGATGCGTGAACTGGTTGCATCCCAATGTAATAACAGAGTTAAACTAAAATTACTTTTAGTCAGACTCTATCACAGAGGCACATACACCCTGCTGGCCCACCAATGATTAACATCATTAAAAGTTTTACTTACAATATACGTGCATGCATGCATGCATACATACATACATACATACATACATACATACATACATACATACATACATACATACATACATACATACATACATACATACATACATACATACATACATACATACTTTTTTTCTGGCTTCATCTGTCTATCTATCTGTCTG